>NC_056747.1:1159965799-1159978299 GCF_019279795.1 Protopterus annectens | reverse complement strand
TTTTATATATGTATAGGGGTTCACTTTTTGTCACCACAAAAGCTCAGAAATCCATACATGCTGTCACCCTTCCCAAAGGCAGTACTTGTTCTCAAGCTGATCTTGCAGCAGCTGCAATGCTATCTGTCCAGTTCACATACATGTTCAAAACTTTCCTAAGAATGCAATGAGAGGTGACATGGGGGCAACCATACAAATCTGAAAGTACTTAAATTGATAACTCTGGCTAAACTCGTGTACCTACGGTTCTGTCAGTGGGGTCAACATAGTGCTCATTATTGGGTCTGCCATACACCTGCCTCCCAGATCACCCATAAAAATAATGTCCATATATTTGCATAAAAACAGAAATCATATACTATAACCATCTCTTTCCTGAAACTGCACAGATACATTTAAGAGACAGGTACATGCATCACTGCTTTCTGCTGGAGGAAAGACTTCTTCCTGCTGCACTTGTGGGGTGATACTACTACAAATGGTTAGATATTTCTGCTCAGTTACATTTGGGGAATAGTGAACTCCTGTATGTGTGATAAATGCACATTATTCTTCTCCAAAAGGCAAGTAAACTTTCCACACATAATATATTCTGCTAGCAGCAACAAATGTATCTCAGCGCACATACATTATATTATGCATATTAATAATAAATACATGGATAAACATTTATAAAATACATAAAAGTATGTGTGTCTGTCAGTCTACATGAATACACACACATTGTATACATATACACCCACATGCACACACAGTGTGTGTGTGTGTGTGTGTGTGTGTGTGTGTGTATACATATATAGAGGGTTGTGCTAGTTACTTATAAAAATAATAAGTTGCTATTACTAGTTACTTTTAAGTGAAAGCAATATATTACTCTTACTTATTACTTTTCTGAAAATGTAATATATTACTATTATTAGTTACTAACTGAAGTAACGAGTTTATACATAAGTATAGTTTATCAATTCTCATATTCAGATTTACTCAAATAGTACTTGTGTGTGAGGAATACATGCTTATTGCACATGAATACGAGTGTATACACAGTGTTACAATAATGATGAATAGCATTTTACAGTTTACAAAGTCCCACAGACTAGTCTTTATAGTCAGAGAGTCACAATTTAATACTTAAACCAAAGTACATACAGCCAGCAACACAAGACCCATAAGTTACAACACATCAAATTTTCAACAATCTACATTAAGCTAATCTGCTAAAACTAATGCTGAGGACGCAAAAATGCTTACAGAAAATGTCGTATAGGTCTAACAAAGCTGTTAACAAAAAAGTCAACCAAAATATCACTTCATATAACTATTCACAATGACTACACATTTCTATTGGCTCGAAGAAGGAGCAACTTTTCAAAGTGTTTGTCAGTGAGGCTATTTCTTCATGCAATCAGCACTTGTCCACCAAGACTGAGTAGGCATTCAATGGGTGCACTAGCTGGCACAGCTGTATTAGTGTTCAGAAATATCTTCTTGACTATATGGTAACTGTTGTGAGAAGGTATTTCTCTGGAAGGGTCAGCCAGATACATGTCCAGCTAAGAAGATATGCTGACATTGGCTGGCGTTGACTCTGACGCTGAAAAAGCTGTCTTCAGTAGTTAATGCAGAAACTTCAGATGACCCATGTGCAGGTTCATCCAGTTTCTGCATGGCATCAAGGAGCACAGCCCTGCCTCCGAGTTTCTGCTCTTCACTGTCCATCCATCGCAAACAGAACTGTGGATGCACTATGTTAGCCAGAATGAGCTCTTCACACTCTAAGATGACTGAACCGAGTCTCAATGCCTTTAAGAAGAGTATCAACTAGCAGCACAACAAGCTTCATAGATTACCTGACTTCAGACAACTTCTTTTTCAGGCATGTAATGGTGGGGATCAGGATTCCCATGAAGCTTTTCAGCTCTGACTGCAGGATGTCCAGAACCATTGACAGGGGGCTGCACTGCTTGCACAAACTCAGCAACAAAGGTAATTTCTGCATGCCTGAAAATGGCAATTCCAATCTGTTCACATATCTTATTCATCAAGCCTGCACCCCGAGTTGCAATGAGGTGAATTCTCTCCATCATGTAGAAAGTGGAATTCCATCGTGTCGCATTGGGAATAATCAATGCCAGACTGCACTTATTTCGAACCACCTCAGCAGCTTGGGTGCTGCGACTAGCCTTGTTCCAAACAGCATAGCATTTGGCCATGGTGCTTCACATGACCTTTTTATACTGTGCATCATTACAAGCAGATTCAGCATCTTGCATGGCAACTAGATTCAATGTGTGCTGCACATCTCAGATGGGAAGGCAGTGAATAAGTGTTCTTGCTTTGCCCTGACTGACTCAGCACGGCTGTCACGCTGTTGTAAATCACTTCACCATCATCATCCTTATCTTGGGACAGAATGCTTGTAGTCTCAGATCTCTCACATTCTAAGAAGACAGTGAAAGCCTTTACAAAATTGCTGCCATTGTCAGTAATTGTTACACACACCTTTTGATCTATCTTGTACTTGATGGGAATGCTCTCAAGAGTTGATGCTATGAGATGTAATCTGCAGCATGACAAAGCAGCTGACTTTCTTTGAAGTGTCACAGTCAATCCAGTAGGCGGTGACACCAAAGAAAAAAGAAGTTATGTCTTACCATAATGTTCCATCTTTGCTGTAGATCTTTGTCCAGTCATTACAAATAGGACTTTGGTTACATCCTCGGAACTGATACGGCCATTTCCAAGCTCACGCCAGCCCAAAACTCTCAGCTAAGAGCTACCCATAATGCCCCTCTCCAAGATACTTCAGATTGAGTTTGCCTGCCCCTACATAATAGAGGTAGTAACAGAAAAATAGTAGAAGGCTCTGTCTGAGCAAATACCCTAACCAGGAGTTCCTAAAGTCCACCAGGAGTCCTGGCAAGGGGAAGGAGGGCGGGAAGTAATGAATGGACAAAGATCTACAACACAGATGGAACGTTATGGTAAGACATAACTTCTTTATCTGATGTTGTAAATCTTTGTCCATTCATTACAAATAGGACCGAGTCCACAGCTACTTGAGTCCTGGGTGGCCCTAAGGAAGGATATTCCAGAGTACCACAGAGCCAAAAGATGCTCATCCCCTGGAGGCCAAATCCAATTTGTAATGAGAGATAAAGGTATGAGGTCTTGCCCAAGTGGCTGCTGCACAGATATCATCCACAGAGGCTCTGGAATGAAATGCTACAGAAGTAGCCATACATCGGAATTAGCCTTTATTCTGGAAAGTAAGAATAGCTTATTCTGTTGGTAGTTAAAGGTAATGACGTTTCTAAGCCAGGAGGATAAAGTCACTTTGGAAACAGGTTTACCCAATCTGGGTCCTGCAAAGGCCACAAACAATTGATGTTTTACTGAAAGATTTAGTCCTATCCAAATAACAACGAAGCTGCTGATGCACATCAAGTGTGTGCAAAAGGTACTCCCCTCTATTAGAATGCTGAGGAAAGAAAACCGGCAGGTCAAAGATTGGTTAATGGAAAATCCAGAAATGACCTTGGCAAGAAAGAAGGGTCAGAACGAAGGGGCACCCTATCTGTGTGGAAGATCAAGTAAGGTCTCTTGACACTCAAGGCCTGCAACTCAGATACTCTTCTCGCTGAGGTAATGCTAACAGAAGTAAAGTTTTCCATTACAAAAATTTTAAATCACATGAATCAAAGGGCACAAAAGGAGGACTTGTGAGAGATTGAAGCAATGAAGTCAAGTCCCAGGGTTCTAAGGAAGGCTTGACCGGAGGTTTAACATGTAATACTCCTTTCAGAAATGTTTTGCATAGGCGGTGTGACATAACGAAGAATTATCAAGTCCATTATGACAATTAGTGATGGCTGCTAAGTGTACAGTGATCGTCGATGCAGAGGCTCCTGCATGTAAAAGAGTCGTCAGGTATTGAAGGATTTTTTGAATAGACATAGAGAAGGGATCTATGTTCTGATCTTTGGCCCAAATAGAAAACCTAGCCCATTTACTAGAATAAACTTTCCTGGTGGAAGGTTTGTGTGAAGCCAGAAAAATTTCACGAACAGGGGATGGGATGTCAGGCAGCCTGGCAATCACTGGAAGTGGAGGAATCAAGCTGTGAGCTTGAAACTCTTGAGGTTCGGATGAATCAGTCCCTGAGGATGAAATAACAGGTCTTGGGAATGATCCAGGATCCACGGGCTGTGAATCAGATGAGGCCATAGAAATGGGAACCAGACTTGACAGGACCAGTAGGGGGCAATGAGGATCACTTTGCTTCTCAACCTCTGAGCTTTCTGGAGAAATTTTGGAATGAGGGGAAATGGGGAAAGGCATAAAGAAGATCCGGGGGCCAATCATGTTTTAGAGAATCTCTCGGGGGTTCCCCCTGAGGGGGGATTATGGCAAAGCAGCTTCTGCATTTGTAGTTTAGGGAGGAAGCAAACAGATCGCAGCAAGGCTTGTCCCAGTGTCGGAAGATCCGATCCGCTGTTACAGGGTTGAGAGACCACTCGTGAAACATCAGGATGTTCCTGCTCAGATTGTCTGCAATATGGTTGGAATTCATGGGAATGTGCGTTGCTATAAGAAAGCGGCTGGAAGCTATCGCCCAGTACCAAATCCTCATGGCTTCCTGACACAGGGGGTAAGACCTGGTTCCAACTTGCTTGGAAGGGATGCAAGGAACACTTGCAATGCTAAGAGAATTGCACTCAGTTCCAGGACATTTATGTGCAAATTGGCCTCCATGGGGGACCAGGTGCCTTGGACTGTCTTTCCCTGGAAATGCCCCCCCCCCCACCCTAACAGGGAAGCATCCGTGGTCACCGTGGCCATGGGCTGGGGAAGACAGAACGGTCGACACTAAAGATTCGTTTGTGGCTTCATCCACCAGAGCATTTCTTCCTTTTAATGGTTTGTAAGATGTATCATGTGGTCGAGTGGGTGAGTTAGAAACGACCATTGTGTGGAATGGAGCCACTGCAGGATTCTCACGTGCAACCTCGCCAGTGGTACTAACGTAATGGGAGCCGCCAAGGAGCCTAAAAGTTGTAGTACTAGACGTGCTAGTACACAGGTCTGAGGAAGAAGGTCTTGGATTTGGTGTCTTATTTTTGAAAGCCTGTGAGGGGGGAGAGAGGCTTGACAGGATGTTGTGTCGAAGACCGGTCCAATAAATTCCAGTGTCTTCGTTGGGGACATAATCCCCAAGTGGAGAGCGAGACCTTGAGAGTAAGAGAGGCTGCAGACTAGGAGATTCCTGGTCGGAGCGGTAAGGAGCCAATCTTCTAGATACGGAAACACCTGGAATCCTTGTAGTCGAAGATGAGCTACCACTGCCATACATTTGGTGAACACTAGGGGTGCTGTCGAGAGACCGAATCGCAGTGCCCTGAATTGGTAGTGATTGGCTCGCAGCTGGAAGCGGAGAAACCTCCGGGAGCGGTGATCCATCTTTATGTGGTAGTACACATCCTGGAGGCCTATAGAGTACATCCAGTTGTTCCTCCCTAGGAAGGGAAGGCTGGACTGTACCGTGACCATCCGGAATTTTTGAGGTTTGATAAATTTGTTCAACAGGCTGAGATCCAGGATTGGTCTCCAGTCCCCTGTCTTTTTTGGCACTAAAAAGAACCTTGAGTAAAACCCGGATCCTGTCTGGTCTGGAGGGAATGGTTGGATGACTCTTTTTCTTAGCAGCTTTTCTATTTCTAAGGCTGCTAATTCCCTCTGATTAGGTGGTACATCGGGGATTTGTTTGATGGGTCTGGGAGTTAAATCGAATGGTATCTGATAGCCTCTGGATATTATTCTGTGCACCCAAACATCGGTAGTAATAAGATGCTAGGCTGATAGGTGCAGAGAAAAATGACCTCCGACTGCTTCCAGAGGAAAGCAATTGGGCCGCTGCTCAGGAGTGCTGGTAGGATCTGCCAGAGAAAGAATCTCTAGTGCCCTGGTTAAATGGACCCCCTCTACCCTGAAAGGGGCATCTTACAGATGAGTTGCTCCCTCTGCCCTGGGGTGAATGTTCATCATGAGTGTAACGAAAAGATCCTTGGGATTTCTTGAACCACATTTTTCCTCCCTTCTGGTTCCTAGAGTAGGACCTCTGGGGGTTGGAAAAGCATATGTCCACAGCAGACAAGGTCTTTCCAGCTATCTCACTTCGTGCAAGTGTATCTCGTACTTTGGGTCCAAAACGTGCAGATTCGTCAAAAGGTGCATTGATGAAGGAAGATTTAAAGAGGTCTGCGAAGTCACACAACCGCATCCAAGCATTACATCTCATGACAAAGCCTGATGCGGCACCTCGAGCTGCCCCCTCGGTGGTGTAAGATATCAAACGCATCGAGGAGTTCGAGATGGATTCAAGGGTAGCTAGCTGCAAGGCGACAGTGTCATGCACCCCATCAGGCAGTACCCCCGCCAAAGAGGAAGACATTTTGGAAATTAGGTCTCTTTGGAGGTGAGTAAAGTGTGCCAGATAGTTCAGCGACCGAATGGCGAAGGTCACTGAAGCATAGGTCCACTTCCCTAGTCTGTCCATGGTCTGGGACTCCCTGTTTGGAGGATGGACAGTGGAACTATCTTCAGCCAGTTCCCTCTTGGTGGCTGCCACCACAACCACAGAATCAACTGTCAACTGCTTGGACCTAGACATGTTAATCCAAG
This sequence comes from Protopterus annectens, assembly GCF_019279795.1. NCBI lineage: Eukaryota > Metazoa > Chordata > Ceratodontiformes > Protopteridae > Protopterus > Protopterus annectens. The sequence continues at coordinate 1,159,971,618 of NC_056747.1, read as the reverse complement.
GCTTGTATTTGTCCCTTCTATGTACTCTACCTTTCTTCACTACCCTTTCTATCAGGCCCTCACTATATCCCCTATCCTGAAAATTTTTTCTCAACTTTGTTAACTCTTTGTTGAATTGATCATCCACCATACTTAACCTAGAGGTCCTGCTGACCTGACCTTGAACTATGTTGGGGAACATGAATCGTGGGTGCATACTATCGTATGATAACATGGTGTTCTTCCAGCACTCCTTCCTAAACAACTCTGAGCTGAAACCATTCCCAGTGAGTCTGACCCTGACATCCAAAAAATCTATGGAGTCACTGGAACTATTAATGCTAAACTTCAAGAATGATGTTGTCGAGTGAAGAAATTCTATGAAATATATTAACTGTGTGCTACTTCCTCTCCATAAGATAAAAATATCATCCACAAAACGTAAATATACTCCTATATACCTATTCCATTCCTCATTCTACAATACATGTTGTTTTTCCCAATACGAAAGGACTAAATTCGCATAGGTATTTGCACATTTTCATGTTCCCCAACATAGTTCAAGGTCAGGTCAGCAGGACCTCTAGGTTAAGTATGGTGGATGATCAATTCAACAAAGAGTTAACAAAGTTGAGAAAAAATTTTCAGGATAGGGGATATAGTGAGGGCCTGATAGAAAGGGTAGTGAAGAAAGGTAGAGTACATAGAAGGGACAAATACAAGCCTTGGATTAACATGTCTAGGTTGAATGAGAGAAATGATACATCAGCTGGGTATACACAAACAAGACAGAAGTTTATGTTAACTTATGAAGCAATATAAAGGGCGTTTGTGATATAATCAATCAAAATTGGAATATTATCACCAGTGATGATTGTTTGAGGGACATTGTAGGTAGTAACCCACAATTTGGATACAGGAGGAACAGAAATTTAAAGGACATGTTATGCAAAGAGTGGGTAGCCAATACTACAAACGCTTTGCCAATAACGAAGGGCACGGTACCATGTGGTCACTGCAAGGCTTGTCCCCACATCAACAGAGATGTGGTCTTTATTCATCCTGTAAGTGGGAGGAAGTTCCAGTTAAAAGGGAGGGCAACATGCAGGACAACAGATGTAGTATATTTGGCAAACTGTGACTCCTGTTCGAGTTATTATGTGGGTAAGACTAACAACATGCTTAAGGTCAGAGTTCTACAACATATGTCATCAATCAGAAATTCAGATGAACATAATGCCCTATACAGACACGTACAGAATCACCCCACACATCAGTTTAGATTTAGGGTTATACAAAATGTATTTTTGAATAATAGAGGTGGAGATATTAAGCAAACTACTGAATGGGTGGAATCTAAATGGATTCTTGAGCTAGCTGCACACGGGTTCCCAGGATTAAATGAAGTAGTGCCCCTTAAGCCAGCCCTTAAGAAAAGGCAGGCTTTTTATTGAATTCTGGTTGGTTGAGGAGTATTTTAAATATGTTTGTATCAGTTTGTTTTTTAGTCTGAAGAAGGGTTTTGGCCCGAAAGCGCTAACTACGAGCTGTTTTGTGTTGTTAATAAACTCCAGGTTTTACATCAGCAGTTTCCAGCAACGTTTTTTCTTTTTCATTGAGGACTTCCAGTCTCCCCACTGCTTGAGGATTTCGAGAATGTCTCCGAATGAGACTTTGTCTGGGGGAGACCATGGGGACCCTTCCCCTCATCACAATCGGTGTCTTTGGTGATAGATTCCACCGGGGAATCAAGGTGCTTCCTCTTGCACTGTTTCTTCCGGGGTGGCTCCTCAGTGGGATCTTCTGAGAAGGACTCCAGAGAAGGGATTTCCCTTCAAAGCGGGGGGGGGGGGGGTGTCTTGCGACTCCTGTGCCTGGGGTCCCGAAACAGGGGGTTGGGACAGCTGCATGCTGGGGGGGGGTTCTGATACTGATGTCATTGGTGCTGCCTGCGAACCTGCGGTGGCAAGGACCCTCTCCATCACCTGGAAAGCAGGCCTGCCCGAGGAGGGATGGGAGCCTGGAACCGGGAAGTACAACCTCGGAACCAGGGTCACACCCCACCCTGAGGAGCCCACCTTCAGGTGAGGAGCTCCGAGAGGACTGGAAGCCATCAAAGCCGTGGACATAAGACAGCGCCAGTAAGAAAATATGCGCCGGGCTAGGTACCAAGGTAAGGACGGCCCAAGCACTGCCCCGAGAGAGCATGGGCTTCACTGGAGCCGATGCAGAAAGGGTGGTCTGTGCCGATGGGAAAAAACTGCTGTCGGAGCCGAGACAGTATGCACCGAGGTGGACATCGGTACTAAGATCTCCGGGACCTGGGTAGAGGCTGGAGGAGGATAAACAGGGGAAGATGTGGTACAAGATTCTGAGCCAAGAAGGATGGAAGGTCTACCTGGAATGGGCAATCCCCTAGCTGCCAAAAGCTGGTCCACAACCCGCACTAGGTCTAATTCAGAAAAACTCCTGGTGGATCTTAAGGAGGCTGCTGAAGGAGAATCAGGTCTTTCTAGAAAGAGGCTAAACATCTGCCCCAAAAAAGGGCCGTATGTTGGAGAGTATCTTGTCCTTGGCAGATATTCGGGTTTTGGAGCTGATGGAGCTAAAGAAACTATCGGCACTGTGGTCGGGGATGGTACTGAAGCAGGTACAGTTATAGGAGCCAATGTTGGATCCAAGGACGGCACCGAAGTCAGTAGTGTCGAAGTTGGAACCGAAATAGGGGTGAATATAATGGATTGGCACCGAGGGAGAAGATACAGAGCCTGGTGCCGAAGAGGTCTGCGCCGCGGGCGCCGGCAAAGCATGGAGGCGACTCGATTCCTTAACTAATGGAGATGCAGGAACCGAGTGACTCCATTTTTCCTTATGTTTTTTGGTCTTTGGAGGGGGTGAGACCTCCAACCCAGATAGAGCCTCTGAAAAAGATGTCTTCATTAGACCTTTTAAAATAAGCTTATTTTTACATTCTGCTAGTGTACGATTACTAAAACTAGCATAAATGTCACAGTCAGCTTTAATATGATCCACGCCCAAACAGTGGACACAATGAGCGTGTCCATCCGAGTTGGGCATCTTATGCCCACGCTTATCACACTGTTTAAACCCCAACTTAGCTTTGTCTGACATAGTAAGGTAACAAGGCTATTCTATAGAAAAAAAACAAAATAAGGAAGAGAAAAAGGTGAGAGAACACCAACGATGGTATTTAAATAAATACCACAAGTGGTAAGGAAGGGCCTGTCAAAGGCAGGAGAGAGGGAAAGTACCAATAATGGTAGAAATTAAATTACCAAGGTAAAGGGTAGGGAATAGAATTAGGTTATAGGCGACAGTGAGAAAAGGCTAAATTGACTAAAAAATAAAACATTTTGGGGAGAAACTATCATAAAAATGGCAATTCTCCACTTAGCTTTGAGAGAGATGGCTAGCACGTCTGACTAGGAACGCGGCAAACGATATCTGGAGTAACTAGGAGAGGTGCATTATGGGTAGGTCTTAGATGAGAGTTTTTGGCTGGCGCGAGCTTGGAAACAGCCATATTGGTTCCGAGGACGATACAGACATCCTATTTGTAATGAATGGACAAATATTTACAACATCAGATGCACGATTCTGATGGGTCCAAGTATCAGCAGTAGTGTGCTTCATACTATCAACATTCGTGCTGGAAGAAACTGCAAGCATGTTCTTCTCATTCGTAAGCATATTCATGTACTTTTCTATAAGATCATATATCTGACAAATCTCTGGTTTTGCTTAAAGTTAAATCACTGTCTCAAAACAAAATCTTTCTCACTGTATCATTATTAACAAAATACACAAGGTTGTCTTTTATAAACTCCTCTCTCTCAGATCACCAAATCTGCATGTTTTTGCCTTGTTTCTCAAGTCAGTTATATATGCTGCAAAAGTTCCACCAGGCTTTTGATCTCTTGTGTAAAATAGTGCCTTTCCACTGTAATATTCGTTTGAGGGTTGTACATTTCTCTAAATTTACATTTTAAGCACTCAGAGTCTTCCCGCATTTCAGCCTGTACCACAATATGGCAGTCTTCCCCCTTCCCTGCACAAACAGCAGGTGCATACACAAATGAATGTTTACTCTCAATCACTTCTGAAACAGCTAAACTGAGCAGAATAAATGCTTTTGTATGCGTGTCTTTATCAGAAAAAGCAGCCTGTATGAAAATATATTCTTGCTCAAACACTCTCCAATTTTCAGCAATATTATTATCAAACACAAGCGGATCAGGTCTGTGAAATCCCTCTGCCTTGCCAAATAAGTGTCAAACACACACCAGGTGCTTGTAATTATATTCAGCTGTACAAAAGACTCTCTGAAATAACTGTACTCTTTGAAAAGACTGTAGTGTAATACCGCACACACTGCCAACACTTTGCACACTTTAGATACTTTGAATAGCTTTAGTTAATGTGAAAAAGTAGTACATTGTGAAAAAAATACAGTTTTCTCTTTTTTAAACATTTTATATGATTCAGATATTGTTTCAAATGTTTTCGTAATTATTTCAAGTACTTTTTTCAGTATGAAGCAACTTTGAACATTTTGTTTATTGAGTAATTGGTTTGGAATCCTTTGCTTTATATTCATTGAGGGAAAAATCATTTAAATGAGTTTAAGAACATGGAAATATTTTCTGACCTGTTTATGAGTCGTTTGAGCCACTCTTGTATATTCCTCCATTTCTGACTGTGCGCCACATAGTTTTAAGAAGTTTTGACTTTGGATCCCATTCTGGTAACATGTCACTCGTCTTGTGTATTCAAATAAGATGATGAGGCTTGGGTGTTCATTTAAGACATTTATTACACACAAACACATCAGGATGGCTGACTGGAACATAAAACTTAAACAAACTAGCTAACTGACTGACTGCTACACACATGCATGCTTTCACTCAAGCTGCTTACACAAAATGGCACTCTACTTTTTATGCATGTGCCCATGAACTACAGTTGCTTTAAAAGTACAACACACACACTATGATCTACACTCCCTGTGTTCAAGTGGGTTTCCTCAGGGTGTTCCAGTCTCCTCCCACACTCCCAAGACATGGAGCAGGTGGATTAGACATTCACCTTGGCCTTATATGTGAGTGTGTGCATGTGTGTGCCTTCGGAAGAAGGTTGGGCATTGGGCTGGCAACTCAATAATGTAAAACTCCACTGCCACTTGTTCTGTAGACTGATGAGCCACCTAACAGCTGAAAGGAGAAGAAAAAGACTAGACTTTATAGCTAGAGAGTCACAGATAATAATTAAACCAAACCAGCCAGAAGCACAAGATCTATAAAAACCAAGCACATTTTTTCTATTTTCAGCAGCTAAAAATCAAAACCAGAAAATAATTTTAAATAGAACATAACAAAAAATTGTCAAGACAAAAGCTGGTTGATCATATATCCATTTGAAGAGTCCTGCTTGGTGCAGTGGACAGGGGCATGTGGTGCTCAACCGATGAGTGATGAGTTTGATTCTGACTGATAGTGGCATGAAGAACCAATACCATTTATTATACTGCAGGGTAAGGATATGATCTCTGTCAGGCTAGAATTGTCCCAGTGTTAGGGGATGTTTTATTGGGTGAGAGTCCCGCAGTACCAGGCAAGGCTGCAGTCTGGTCATCATAAGCCTTAACCTCCTTGCAGTGCTAAAAAAATGAAGTAAATTTTGCTCCAGACTAATTCTAATGATTTATTAGAAATGCTACGTGCTATGAGTTGTGCCAAAATTATGCTGTAATTTTTTTTTATCCAAATTGCCACTTCAAAATGTCTATTACCTCCTAACATCTGATTACTATCCATAATATA
>NC_056747.1:1159815799-1159960799 GCF_019279795.1 Protopterus annectens | reverse complement strand
TATCCCACCAGAGTCTAGCCTCCCAAACATCTCAGATGCCCAGGTGAGAGATGCTCTCTAAAGCAAAAACACAGCATCAATGGGACCGGGTGTCCCCGGCTGTGTGCTACACGAACTCAATGAGGAACTAAACCCACACATAAGGCTGCTGTTTAATCTTAGCCTTACTACAGGATACACCCAAAGAATGGCGACGGCAACTGTGGTCCCACTCCACAAAGGCGGTGCTTCTACGGACCCTGGAAATTACAGCCCCATAAGCTTGACGAGCCTTGTCTGCAAAGCTATGGAGAGGATCATAATGGAACTCATAAATAAAGACATTGGGGACCTACAGACACTGGATCCTACCCAATTTGGCTTTGTCAAGGGCAGATCCTGCCTCTTGAACTTGGTCGACTTTTTCGAACGAAGTCAGTAAGGCCATTCATGAGGGTAAGGCAGTTCACACTACCTACCTGGACCAAGCAAAAGCGTTGACACAATACCCCACTCGGGCATCATAGAAAAGCTCACCAGCTTAGATGTAAACCCATATGTCACAAGATGGGTTGCAAACTGGCTCAAGGACAGAACACACAGGGTTAGAGTTGCTGGTGCCATGTCAGACTCTAAGCCGGTCACGAGCGGTGTCCCACAGGGCTCAGTCCTGGGCCCCTCTTGTTCGGCATTTATTTTTCTGAAGTGCAGGCAAACATAGGGGATTGTGGCTGACAAAATTTGCAGATGACTGCAAACTGGGCACCATAATTGACACTCCATCAGACACAGACATCCTCCAGAAAGGTCTCATAGAAATGGATAACTGGTGCCAGAGCCATGGCCTTAAGCTAAATGCCAAAAATGTATAGTCATACCCTTTGGGAAAAACAAGGTAACCCTAATTACCACATAAGTGGTAATCCATTAAACACGGAAGAAGTTATCAGGGACCTGGGGACCCAAGTTGACAGTAACCTCTCTTTTGACACTCACATTGCCAAAGTGGTTAGGAAGACCTTCTACATTGCCCACCTGATCATGAAGGGATTCACATCCAGATCAGGAGAGGTCATTGTACCCCTGTACTCTTCACTTATCAGACCAATGATTGAGTACAACGCCCCATTCGAATGTACCTTACCCGACACCTGCAGCAGTTGGAAAGACCCCAAAAGTTCCTCACCAAAAGGATAAAGGGGCTCAAACATATGTCATACGATGCCCGACTGAAGAAACTCCAGCTCTATTCAGTCGCATACCGTCTGCTCAGAGGTGATCTGTGCCTGACATACAAGGCCATGTCCAACCCGGAATTAATGGACATGCTCCACCTCAAAAAATCCAAATCCACCAGAGCCACGAGAGCAAGAGACTTAAACCTCAACACGGATATAAATAGGACGTGCTGGAGGGACAGATTCATCACCCAGAGACTCCCTACACTATGGAATAGAATCCCAGTCCATGTGAGGCAGAGCCCCTCACTGACTCTGTTCAAGAGAAATCTTGACGAGTGGATGGGAGATCGTAGGTTCACCCCAGGAATCATCTCTGTATCACTGCTGGACAGAGGCACAGCAAACTAATGGGTATATTATTCTCATCCTAAGGGGTGGTGAAAGCCACACACACTCTGGCTAGGCTTATAAATGCCCTAGGGCAGATAGCCTAGTATGAACCTATGAACCTATGAATCAATTAAAGAAACTCTGATTAACCTCAAATAAAGTTCAGCTGTCCTAGTAGGATTTTCCTTACATTTACTCAGTTGCCTGCTACAGCAAAAGCCATGGTTCAGAGAGCTTACAAAGCATCAAAGGAATCTCATTGTTGAAAGGTATCAGTCAGGGGAAGGGTACAAAAAAAATTTCTACGGCATTGGATATACCCTGGAATACAGTGAAGACAGTCATCAAAAAGTGGAGAAAATATGGGACAACAGTGACATTGCAAAGAACTGGATGTCCCTCCAAAATTGATGAAAAGACAAGACGAAACTGGTCAGGGAGGCTGCCAAGAAACCTACAGCAACACTAAAGCAGATGCAGGAATGTCTGGCAAGTACTGGTTGCGTACTACATGTGACAACAATCTCCCGTATTCTCCATATGTTTGGACTATGGGATAGGGTTGCAAGACGGAAGCCTTTTCTTACACAGAAAAACATCCAGGCCCAGCTAAAATGTGCAAAACAATACATCAAGTTTCCCAAAAGCATGTGGGAAAATGTGTTATGGTCCGATGAGACCAAGGTTGAACCTTATGGCCACAATTCCAGGAGGTACGTTTGGCGCAAAAACAACACTTTGTATCACCAAAAGAACACCATCCCCACGGTAAAGCATGGTGGTGGCAGTATCATGCTTTGGGGTTGTTTTTCTTCAGCTGGAATTGGGGCTTTAGTCAAAGTGGAGGGAATTATGAACAGTTCCAGATACCAGTCATTTTTGGCCCAAAACCTTCAGGCATCTGCTAGAAAGCTGAAGATGAAGAGGAATTTCACCTTTCAAACGACAGTGACCCCAAGCATACATCCAAATCAACAAAAGAATGGTTTCACCAGAAGAAAATTAATGTTTTCGAATGGCCCAGCCAGAGCCTACACCTGCATTCAATAGAAAATCTGTGGGGTGACCTGAACAGGGCTGTGCATAAGTGATGCCCTCACAATCTGACAGATTTGGAGCTGTTTTGCAAGGAAGAGTGGGCAAATCAAGATGTGCCATGCTGACAGACTCCCACCCAAGAAGACGGAATGCTGTAATTAAATAAAAAAGGTGATTCAACAAAGTATGTTTAAGGGTATGCACATGTATGCAACCAGCTTATTGTACATTTTTTTTATTTTTTATATTTTTCCCCTAACAGATTTGTTTGTTTTTCAATTGAAATGTACAGGTTATAGGTCACATTAAAGTTGGGAAAAGTTTTGAAATGATTTATTGTGGTCTCATGTTTTTATATCACAAAAACCTGGCATTTTAACAGGGTTGTGAACATTTTTTATAGCCACTGTATATACATTCTATATAAAAATCTATACAGACATACACATGCACGCATGTGAGCACAGGCGGGTGGACACACACACACACACACACACACACACACACACACACACACACACACACACACACACACACACACACACACACACACACACATACACTAAAACACAAGAAGATGAGTTAATGAAGAATCTTGCAGCAACTGTAATCCAAGTGCCCAGATATGGACTGCAGCCACAGAAATGTCAGAAGGTGCAAAAGTTCAGACTTTCATAACAACACTCATTCCTGGTTTGGGGTGGATGGATTCAGAGCGTTTTGTAGGTGATCCTTCGATGCCTAGAGTCCATTCTTAAACATGAATACATGTTGTCACAGGCACAGATCCTGATGCTGCCCCTCTAAACCAGCCTCTTACAAATTCATCTCTAATCTTTAGTTAATAGGTGCTTAGATCTAACCAATGTACACAAAAGCAAACGGGGTCAGGATTTAAATTAAAATACATACATACATACATACATTTCCTTTTAAGAAGAGTAATTAAATCTGGTAAGGACTATTTTAAAGCAAGTCTTTCTATGAAGTTTTAAATTACTGTTCTAAACGGATGTTATGTGCGATACTACAGAGAAGATGGCTGATGCCAAGGGAGACTTGTCATGTAAGCAAATAAGTGTCTACCTAAGGTCTTCAAACAAGTGCAAGGAATAAATATCAGTCTTTCAAAAGAATGTATGAGCAATCCTAGAGGGGAATAGGTAACAACTACTCTTGCAAACAGAAAGGACATAGACCAGGCAGGGTGTCATGGAATGTAGGAACAAAAATCTCAATGAGTTATCTCACTGTGGCAAGCAGTCCATGCACATCTTGTAGGACAGGAATAATATAATCATCCTGTGCAGGGTGTCATGGAATGTACAAACAAAAATCTTAATGAGTTCTCAGTGTGGCAAGCAGTCCATGCGCATCTTGTAGGACATGAATAATATAATCATCCTGTGCAGGGTGTCATGGAATGTAGAAACAAAAATCTTAATGAGTTATCTCACTGTGGCAAGCAGTCCATGCACATCTTGTAGGACAGGAATAATATAATCATCATGTGCAGGGTGTCATGGAATGTAGGAACAAAAATCTCAATGAGTTATCTCACTGTGGCAAGCAGTCCATGCACATCTTGTAGGACAGGAATAATATAATCATCCTGTGCAGGGTGTCATGGAATGTAGGAACAAAAATCTTAATGAGTTATCTCACTGTGGCAAGCAGTCCATGCGCATCTTGTAGGACAGGAATAATATAATCTTCTTGTGAAGTATACTAGTCAAAAACATGGTTGCAAAGATGTACACTCATGGAGCTGGGCAAGATCACCATCTGAGACCCAAAGGTAAAGTAAACCACAAAAGTCAAAAGATGATACACAAGTATGCATTACTGCAACAAGATCCAATAATGGTATAAGGTGCTTAATGAATCTAGGTAGTATTTTCCAGATGGTAATAAGATGACCTGAAAACTGTAGACATCTGTCCCTTTAGTGTCAGTATATGTGCATACACTTCACCCAGATTTTACACACACACACACACACACACACACACACACACACACACACACACACACACACACACACACACACACACACACACAAACTCCTTATCTATTACCGGTCTAAAAAATAAGTAACTAAAGGAAAGCAGCCTGTGAAGGATGTAAAGTGGCATGCACAAGCATCACCTTGGTGTTTGACAGGTTGCATTTAAAATGACTAAAATATATCCAGTGAAAGGTGGTCTCTGCAACATCTTCAATAATATCAAAATCAGACACAAGCTCCTGGGAGAAAAGGAGAGGGACAGATGAATATCAGCAGTGTAATAGTGGTACTGAATACTTCAAATCAGAGTAAGAGCAACTGTACATCCAGTAAGTGTGTCCTTTACCATTCAGAGGTCATGTAGCACTCCAGTTAGAGGAAATCTTAGTGCTGTGTCTAGGAATAAGACCAGGTGAAGAGGATTCAGGTAGTCATGGGGCATATGATGAGAATTAAGCTGAACATATACCACCTCCTCAACAAACTAAAATGTATGTTGAACAGCATGAGAACTTTCCATGCTGTCTGCATGGAGTTTTGCATATTTTTTTAGTGTCTGTGTGGGTGCCATGGGCAAAAATTCATACCAGTTCCTTGTAAGCTATACATTCCCCCTATGATCCAGGAAACCTATTCTCTGGGTACCTCAGTTTCCTCTTTGCCTTCTAAAAACATGCTGATTAGCTACTTGTATTTGTCCCTCTGATCCAGGCTGTGGCAGAAAAGGGTCCATGAAGAGATGTTTGTTTACATTGTTAACAAATACATAAAATTAAACTGACAAACTATTTTTTTGGCCTGACTTGTATTTCACAAGCTATGATGACATCATAAATTGAGTTTTAACTGCATGCCAAATCAACTGCAAGCTGGACCCTGAGCCTACCAGGCTTGTTACAGCTTGTCTGGATTCCTTCAGGCCAGTTATCTTTTAGATTATCTTATGTTCTCTGAGAAAAGGTAATTTTCCAACTATTTTGAATAGAAGTCATGGTTACTTCCATGTTCAAGAAACATTCTTTAGACCACAACAGTCTACTGCCAAATGCTAATCCTTCCCATTGCTGGCAGAGTTAACAGGCAAGTTATTTACCTACAACTGTATTCTTACTTCATATTTAATTTATTAACACTCCTATTGACTTAGTAAGTCCTACTAGGCCACTGGCCTCTTTTTCAGGGGAAACCCAAGGTGGTACACCTACTGAGAAGGAGAAATTTGGCCAGTGTACCAGGAAACTTCCCTACTCTTTTTGATGTGTGCTGTAGGATCTTTCACATCCACATGAGCTACCACCAGCTCAGGCAGATGGGGCCTATCTCATCCAAAGCCTTTCATGGTCTGTTTGTCCATTAACAGTCTGGATTCAGGTCTAAACAGAGCACCAAGACTACCCTGATCAGAGACGTGAATGTCATTTTGATGGTAAGTGAACAAACAGTTGTATTGTTTCCTGCTCCTCAATCTACCAGCAGCAGCTGATGTAATGAACCATGGAACTCTGCTTGGACAATCAATAATCCACTGGAAAACCACTTCCACTAACTTTGAATAGTTTACCTCTTACCTTTCAGATATTTCCAGTATGTAGTGTCTGGTAGTTCTCTTCCAGTGTTCCAAATAGCTCATTACTGGTTCTGTTACTGTTAATATAAATACACTACAGCTTAAAGAGGCCAAAGATGTGAAGAGATGTATAATATAAAGAATTATAATTGCATTTCTGATCATAGCCAACTTTTTGTATGTTTAAAACATGAATGTCGAGAAATTCACGTTAAAACAGGAGTTAACTGAAGCTTGAGGAGTAAATCTTGATATCCAAGTCAAGAGCACACAATTAGAAGTTATGATCAGATGGACCCAATAATAATTTTAAGTGCATGGAGCTTTATCTGTTCTATTTACTGTTAGTTACAGAAAGAGAAAAAGTGTAAGATTTCAAAGTGTTTTAGTTTTCAAAGCCATAAAACACATGCAGCCACATAGACAGTGGATAGAGGCTGTACGTGTATATGAAAGGACATTAAACGCTGCTGCAAACTTCATACATTTTTCTTGCACGTGTACAAAGCGTTTCCTTCACAGCTTTAAAAGGTGTTTTGGCTTCTAGATGCTGCTCTGTGGTATTTGGTACAGGCCACTGTTCTGCCTTAGCATAAGACCACAGCTTAACAGCACTGTAATGCGATTACCAAAACTTTGTTAAGCACCTTTCTTACATCAGAAAGAAGGTTAAAAAGTTCAAAACTTCAGAGCATAATCATGGCACACCATTCATTACTGTTACACTGATCATATTCAGCTTTACCTTTCCTCTTCCTCTTGGGAGGAAATCCCATCTGTGAAGACTGTTACCACTGCATCCTGGATTAGATGGCATACAGTCAATTAAAGTTAAAATCTTATGAAGACAACGTAAGTGTATGATACAGTAACACCATCAAGGGTGCCTCTCTCCTTTAAATTTTTATGGCTAGGGTAACTGTAGTTTGTGTCTAGAGTACAAGGTCAAGAGTTATTCCTGACATCATGCACAAATTCAGTAACCAGGTACAGTCTGCTTTGAAGGTTTCTTACTTCATGGAGGACCAGGTACTGCCCGGAGGGAAAACTCACTTCAAGAATATCTCAAGAATAATATAATTCAGGATAATCTCACTACTGTTAATTATGCTCAGTTTTTTGTATCCTCTTCATTACCCGAGGTCCTCGGGGACTCATACTCTGATCTTTAACATCTGTGATAGATGCAGTTAAGTTACGGAGTTGTACGTCTCATTCTGCACATACTTCCCTAGTGCTGTAAAAGTTACAATTGCTTTTCATTACAATATTCGGCTGGGGTGCCTTCTGTGCAGAGTCTGCATGTCCTCCCTGTGGTCGCGTAGGTTTCCTCTGGGTGCTCCGGTTTCCTCCCACATCCCAAAGACATGCTGTAGGTGGATTGGACACTCTAAATTGGCCCTAGGTGTGAGTGTGTGCATGTGTGTGCCTTCTGTGGAAGGTTGGGTGCTGGGCTGGCAACTCGACACCGTAAAACTCCACTGCCAATCATGAGCGGACAGATGATTCGCTGTGGCGACCCCTAACCAGGAAAAGCTGAAAGAAGACGAAGAAGAAGAAGATGGTCAGTTTTTAAAAACAGAGTGTAACTTACAGCCCTTCCTGATCACAGTCCTGCATATCTGACGAACTAGCTGATGCTCTACACTCCAATGCATCCACTTCATTCATTTGAGAAGTGTCTGATAATGGTTCCCCAAATGGGGCTATAAACTACTTGCACATTTCTTTCATTCTTTTTTTTTTTGCCTACTTCGTCACAGTGCTGTGCAAACTACCACTTTCTCATACTAAGATAAGTGATTTAAAGGACTCCTACATGGAGTCAATTAACTTCCATTTTTTCTGAAGGATATAGCATCGGCAGACAGTACACCTCAGTTAAGGCACCTCTTTTAATTACATATTTTGATTGTTTTATTTCTATTTTACTATAAAGTTTTTGGACTTGAAAATAAAAAAAATAACCTAGTTGTGGTAGAACAAAATATGGATTATTATTAGTAATTTATGACATAAATTAAAATTCAGGAGTAGGCAAATACAAATGGCAAAATACACTTGCGTAAGTAAACTCACCATAACACTAGATGTTTGAATGATCACTGCTAGAGTAACCTTATCTATATGGGTTGTATCTTGCCAAGGATATAGTAGCTGGACAGCTTCCAAAGCTTCAGGGCACCTAACACCCGCCCAAACTGTCGGGCAGCTAAAGCTGAGCTGATTAAAAGACATGTTGGGTCCCAAGCCCTTCAGAGCTTTCCTGAGAGACACAGAGAGTCCTGAAAAGAAAATACTAGGAAGAATTAAAAATATACAACCATACCCTGGCATAAACAACACACCAAAATATAAGGGGTGGAGGGAGGGAGCTGCTACTGCAACAGCAATCAATCAAATATCTACTGGTAAGATAAGTTTACTTACATAACTGTATTATGTTCTTCATATTGATCACTGCTGCAGTAGCATTAGCTATATGGGTAGACTACCCTAGCTTACTATATTTAGGAGGCAGAAGAAGAGTCCAAGAGGCCCTGGAGAATAGTCCTTGCAAGGCTTGATCTAGACCTAGAAAAGGAATCAAGCTTCTAATGCTTTCCAAAAGTATGTATAAAGGACCAAGTTGCAGTTTCTACAATCCCACCCTTTCCAAAAAGCCATGGATGAAGCCAAGGCAGTGGTATAATGGAGCTTGACCCTGCCTGGAAAATTTTGTTGTGGTGAGTCTAAAAAAGATAATAGTCTTAAGACATCCATTTGGAAACAGTCTGTATTGAACACAGGCTGTCCCTTCTTCTTACCTTCCCAAGGAAAGAACAGCAGATCCAAAGATCTGAAACATTTAGTTCTGTTAGGACAGTACCAGGATTGTCAGTGGGCATCCAAGATACGGAATATCCTTTCTTCTTCATGTTTAAGATCAGTAAAGAAAATTGGGGAATGGATAGTTTTGCTTAAAGTAAACTTAGATACCCCTTTAGACGTAAAAAAACAGATTAGTTCTCAAAGAAACTCTGTCTCTATGAAAATGAGACAGGGTTGAGTCACCATAAGAGTTTGTAACTCAGATACTATTCTTGCAGAGGTCAGAGCAACCAGTAAAACTGTTTTCTATGTTACGAAACTCAAGTCAGTCAGATTAGCTGGTTCAAATGAAGTGAGTATTAGCTTCTCTAACACAAAATTAAGATTCCAAGGAAAGGCCACAGGTTTCCTTATAGGCCTCAAGTAAAATTCCTTTCAAAAACATTTTGGCATGAGAAAGCCTTGACAGAGGAGGATCCACGGTCAGACATGCTGAAATGGCCAATAAATGATGGAGAAGTAAGAAAGGTCGTAGGAAAGTAACTCACATACATATTGTAAAACCAGAGAACGACTATCCCTAAATGGGTGCTGGTTATTTTGTTGTTAGCACTAACTAGAAAACTGTTCCCATTTGCTAATATATGATTTTCTAGTTGCAGGATTTGTTGCCTCCATTAGTACCTGCTGCTGCACATCCCCAGTAAACAGATGCCTAAAGGAAAATAAAACCCTATCATACAGCCAGTCGGTTGAAGTTAATTAGGATCAGGATGTATCAAACACCCCTGTTCTTGTGCGAGTATATCCATTCTGTGAGGAAGCTTGAGGTAATTGCCTCTGGCCTTTTCCAAAAGATGGAAGAACCACTAATGCCTGGGCCAGAAAGGGAGTCACCACAAAGATCTTGGGTGATTCTTTCTGAATCTTCAGAAGTACTCTGGATATCAGTGGGAAGGGTGGAAAAGCATACAAGAATATTCCCATCACAGAAAAAGAAAAAGGCATCTGTAGCAGAATCTTGCCAGATGATTATTTAGAGAGGAGGCAAATGGGTCTACTAGAGGAACTCCCCACAGATAAATCAAATCTTGAAAATCCCCTGATCTAGTATGCATACATGAGGGTCTGCCCTGTCCTGTTCTGTTTTGTCTGCCACACACTATTATTCTGATGGAATGAAGGATGCTGGCACAGTGAGTCTGTGCTCTGAAGCTATAGCCCAAGTGAACATGGCTCGTCTGCAAATGGGATATGACCTGGTTCTCCCTGCTTGAAGATGTACCACATGATTATGGTACTGTCTGAAACAACGTGAAGAGGTTCAGGGGGCCAAAGATCTTTCAGAGAGTTGAGTACCTTGATCAGGGCAAACATCTCTTTTATATTTATGTTCTTGGATCTGTCCTATTGTCCCACACACCTTGCACTATTACCCCTCCTGATACTGCTCCCCAAGCAATGTCCACGATGCCTGTGATGACTAACTGGAGGCACGAATTTAGGAATATTTGTTGTCTCCATCAACTAATTTTTCTACTGACAAATGCCACCACTGGGATTTGAAAACAGAAGGGATGTCGATGCAGGGACCAAAGAGACTTCAGATACTATTGTATCTTTCTCATGTAGAGTCTTGCCAGGGTTATCGTGAGAGCTATAGATGCCACGAGACCCCAAATCCTAAGGTATTTCATTGTGGTGACCAAAGCCCGAGTGGAAAACCTGAGACACAGCTCTAGATATAGATCTATTTTTTTCCTGTGGAAGAGAGGCTCTTTGAACTGAGGTATCCAGCTGACACCCTGGGAACACAATCCCGTGTGAAGGAGTCAAAAGGTACTTTTAAATGTTCTCTAGGAATCCTAGCTCTCACCCAAGTAAGAGATTCCTGACATTAAAAAAAAGCCTCTACAAAGATAAGAAAGTAATCTGAATATAGAAAAAAGAAAATGCATACCCTGTAGCCGACAATGAGCTAAAACTGAAGCAGCCACTCAGTGAACACTCTTGGTGTAATGAATAGTCCAAAGTACTGACAAAGTGATCCAGGCACAAAAACCTTAAGAAACATCTGAAGTCTGGATGATAAGCATATTATAAATGTAGAGTTACCAGGAAAATTGAATGAAGAAGAATGGGTAACATATTCTGAAGAAACATAATTTTGAAGCCATCACAAACAGATCTAAGAAGAAAGATCCAGAATTGGTCTTCAAGCATCATTCTTTGCCACTAAAACATCCTTGAACAAAAAACTTTCTCAACTTGGGAAGAAGAAACTGGTTCTATAACTCCCTAGAACAGCAAGTAATGAATGACAGATGGAAATAACAGTCTGGATTGGTGGATGAGGAATAACTTCCTGGCAAAGAGGAATATTCTTTCACTGCCATCTATAACCTTGACTGACAGTTTCAGACAAATGGGTTCTGAAGATAAATCTGTTGCCAAAGAGAAAAATGGAGATTCAGACTTTCTGGATGGGAAAAGGGACTGCTAGGGTGGGTGTGGGGGACAAGGTCCCTTAAAAAGTCAAACTGACAACTGTCAGTTTGACAAACTGTCAAACTATCCTTGGGTTTAGGGGTTCTTGAATTCTTTTTGTAACACCCTTGTCATTATGCCAAAATTGGATGTGGGGTTAGAGAATTCCTCAGAATATCAGAAGGGGGGGGGGGGGGCAGAAAATCTTAGAGATTCCCTGATTTAACTTACCCCTTTCATCACACCTTCTGATCATCTCTGCAGCAAAGGAACCAAAAAGTGACCCTCTATCCAAATGAGAAAATAAAATCTCATTCACATCCCCTTGGTTAGGAGGTTCTGAGATTGCAGACAGGCAAACCTTCTCAAAACAGTACCAAAGGGCATAGCCCTTAAAGGTCTATAAACGGATTCATACACACTGTAAATAGAGAGCCGTGAATAATACAGTAGAACAATAATTTAAAGCAAATGTTTCCTCACAAGATGAAACTGCAGACTAAACATTCTTCATACTTTCACAGTTAGAATGAAAATTAATATGTGAGCCTTGGTAATTCAATTTTCTGAAAATCAAAGCTGCAGAAGCATACAATATTTCCCTGTACCCATCAATAATCTTCCCATCTTTTCAGGAAGAGTAGGATAGGAATTAACTGTTTAGCAGCAGTAGGAATAGCCAAAGCTAGCTGGGTCAGGTTTGGGAAGAGTGTATAAAAACTTAGAAAGATTGAGGAACTTTATACATTCTATCTGCTTTTTTAGGGGAAGGAGGCTAGTTATCAGGAAAATACAGACAGACACAAACACATCCTTGAAAGCTAATAGAAGTTGAGGAAATGGTGAAGTTTCAGAAAATTCCTTCTTTAACAGCTCATAAAATTTTCTGAGGGACTAAGAAACATCAATGCTCTCCCGGTGAAAACACTGGCACATTCTAGAAATAGTCTCAAAGACATAGGAACCCCGAAGGAAGAACCATAAACTATGTTCTTCACTGTGTTCAGAATCAGAAAAATCCCTCCATGCTCTGGTCCAGATTCAGAATCTTTTCAGGAAAGGAATTCTTTCTTTTACCATAAAACAATACATAAGAAGAATCAAAAACCTGAATAAAACCCTGAGCCATACCCAGTAAACTACATCTGTCTGTGGAAATTTGAGGATGAGTAGATACATGTTTAGTTTTCTGTTTCTTTTTGACAAGAAAATAGGCAATAGTATTACAAGTGGCTGTAGTAGCTTCCTTAGAGATGAGCACAACTTTCTGAGAAAACAGGAAAGCCTTCTCTGTTTTGTCTCCCCGGACCAACAAGAGTGGCTCTCCCTTACCAACTGAGAGGAACCCAACAGCTGCAAAAGACGTGGCTAACTCCGAGTCCACAGTGACTGTAGGTGCTACACCAGAGGAAACGGGGGTAAAAGATGGGTGGTCTTAGGTAGAACAAATAGTCACAGCAGAGTACCACATCTACAGCTGAGCCAAACTGTAAGCCTGCTATGGTGGCAAAAGCTGTTTCCTTAAATTTTTTTTTTTTCTTTGTGGCTGTAAGAAGGACTAACTGTGTTCCATGGTCAAACCAACAACTGGGGAAAACAACCAGGAAAAGCCAGTAAAAATTTAAAGTCTTCAAAAATCACTTGTTTTACAGAAAAACAGTAAAAGTACTTAAAATGCTCACCAGCCCCCAATGGTAAAATAAACATAATTTATCCACAAAACAATGTTTTTAAATACTTTAAACAACTGTTAAACTGACAGGAAAAAAAGAGTGCCTCTTGAATGCATTTGTTTAAAAGTATAACACAGTCTTGTGACAGTCTGTTAAAACACAAACTCCTTGCTTTAAAATAACTTTCCTGAACAGGAAAGTATTAATAAATCAACAAAAAATATTGAATGTAAGGTTTCTTCCCCCAAAGGGGGCTTATATGCCCAGTAAAGGAACAGCACAAGTTGACAGTCAACCCTCAAAAGCCTCAGAGGGGCATACTCTTTGGCAGCAGTACAGCTCTAAAGGGTTTGGCACCCAAACTTGCCTTTTAGTCAGCTCAGATTGTGCTGTCTGACAGCTTGGCCACAAGAAATGTGCCCTAAAGCCTTAGAATCTGGCCAGCTGTTATATCATTGGCAGGATATAACCCATATAGCTAAGGCTACTATGGCAGTGATCAACATGCTGAATATCATAGCTTAAGACAGCAGACAATTCTTACAGTACTCACTTTCTCCTAGGTAAAACAACGTGGAACAGAAAATTACAGAAGGATAAGTAAAAGAAAGGTTAGAAACAGAAACTAAGATATGTTAAACAGAACATATTACAGAAGACCAATACAGAAGACAGACAGATGTAAAGGGTAGTAGAAACACACATACTACTGTGCTAACATCATAGCAAACAGTGATTAATTAGGGCAAGCAGCAATGTAAAGATACCACTTAGGTTCAGTGAATACAAATACACTGTTAGTTTTGTATTCGATACAATTATGCCACAGGCTTTACAGTTCCTGTCCTATATACAATGGTTACAAAGTAACCTGTTAAATGTATTTACTTAACATTTGTTTACTGGGAAAGTCTGATTGGGACAGAACCCATTTTCAGCATAGTCCCAGGGAGAAATTCTCCAGAAACATGTCTCTGGAATGTGGGAGGAAACTGGAGCACATGGGGGAAACCCACATGAAAGCAGGGAGATCATGAAGAGTCCGCACAAAAGGCATCCCAGCCAAGAATTGAACTGAAGAACATCTTGCTGTGAGGCAACAATGCAAACCACTGCACCAGAGGATATTCAGGATATTTTGAATTAACCCGTTTGAGGTACCAAAGCAATCCATGAAAACTAGAGTAGCTGTGACATTAAAAAGTTTGATACACACTTCATGAAACACATCTCAAAGCTCAGTTAGCATTAAACTCGGATTTCTGGGAGTATGGATTCCCACAATGCAATTGAACATTAGCCTCATTAGTCTATGTAACTACTGCCACATAACTATCAGAAGTATCTGCTTTGCTTACTCATAACTACCAACTTGGGCTATATGACCATCCTCTTGAATCACAATGGTTAACTTCCAGAAAAATGATGCTTCACCCCTGGAATTATTAACCTCACCTGTCATCTTCCTGGACAGCTGACGTCTCTCCTACTGACATTAGTACAATCTCTCTAGAGAAAGACATCATTCTAGGTTACTGGTGCCACTTTGTAGGCATCTACAATCATACTTGCATCGTCATTACTATTTGGCCAGGACTCAATTTTATATATAAAAATTTGAAAAAGTGTTCTGTAATGCACCACTTTTTCATCAAAATGGTCTAGCCAGCATGTCCATAGAAAGACTGGCTTTCTATTGTAATTGTAAGGCCTGCAGTTGCTGAGTCCATAAATTACAAAGGGGGAAAAATAGTGAAATTGATGCAGAAAAGTGAATACCAATAATCAATATTTTCCTTTATTTTATTTTATTTTACAAGTATGCAAGGGGCTGCCCCACACCCGTTACTTTTGTATACCAAATCCAAGATCTCATATCTCGTAGCAAAGGAAAAACTCCAAAGATGTATCCAGGAATTCAGAAAATACCCTGGCTCTGGAGGTAACAACTGTCACAAAAAAGGGATTGCTTAAACAATGTGGCAATTGGCGATGCAGAGACATGTTATCTGCAATGAGGAAGACCATATTCTAGGTTAACTTGCACATCTCTGAATCATCCTTAACTATCTTGAGTGCAAATCAGCACTTTCCACAGGTAGTGAACAAAGGCAGCCCATGCATCATGTTGGCACTGACACGCCCTGTGTTCACTCACTCTCACACACACACACACACACACACACACACACACACACACACACACACACACACACACAAACTATACCTCTTACCTGTCCCTGAGCTAACAGAATGCTCCCAATACTTCTAATATTTTTTGTTCCTGCTCTCGCAAATGACAGACCCCATATAGTCAGTCAATAATGTCAGATGTTAAGGTTTCATTTTCTTATCATTTGTAAAATGCAAGCTTGTTGCTCTATTAACTTTTTAATAGAATCCCAGTACTACTTTAAAATTCTCCCTGGTGTTGTATAGTGTTCTTCTTGGCTTTGTCCTGAAGTTTCCCCCTATATGGATACCCCCGTTCCTCTCAACTGCCCTGATTTTACAGACAACTCCAACCACTGGATGCTATACCTGCCATGTTTCTCGTAACTCGTGGGCTATTGCAATTAGTGAATAATGTGATACATTACACTTTCATACTTGTTACACAGTATAACTGCTGAGTTAGTGTAGTGAGATAAGGTTACTAGCTGACAAGCCATGCATTCAGGTTTTGAAATGTTTCCTTCCACCCTTTACTGCATTTTTTAGACACTTGAATAATATTTTCAAAGTATCTCTGGTGGCTAGTGGTGGTGTAGAGCATTATCATTAAGGTACAGGGTTTGAATCTTTTAAGTGCCTTTAGTTAAGCTACATAAAGCATCCCTGGTGTGTGGTGTCCACCCCCCTCCATGTCTTTCATACTATAAAACTTTATTATTAATTTGTTTTTCCATTTTATTAACTGCCTTTAAGGCCCACTATAAAAAGCTCTCCCTGGTGTCTAGTGCTGTCTACTATCCCAATACTGCATGAGTTTTGAGTGTCACACATATACACACTCATGCCTATACACACACACGCTCGCACACACACACACACACACACACACACACACACACACACACACACACACGCACACGCTGCACACACACAGACACACACACACACACACACACACACACACACACACACACACACTACCTGTCTGCTAAACACCCCGGCACTTACCACTATGGCGATGGGTGAATATAAACTTCGGCCACTGGCTATATTCACTGCCGTGCCTGGACATGTTACTTTACATAGCCTTATGACAGGCATTTCCAGGAAAGCATATGGATAATTGGCATATGCTTTTCCTAAAAATGCCTCATTAGCATTTACTATGGCTGCAGAGACAGATCACAGTACTGTACATTTTGGGAAATTTTCCTCCACATGGTGGCAGCCTTGGAAATGATTATTAATTTGTTGAGGGGACACATGGCATATCTTCATTTAAAATGCCATTTACAGTTATATTTTCAGGAAGTACCATTTCTTTTAGATGAAATTATTTTCAATGGATTATATATCTCGTATTGCGAATGCATTAGTGAAGCAGTTTCTGGCAACCCCGGTGCTGTGTTTTACTGGGTTAAGTACCTTAAAGCAGCTCTCCAGAGCAGAGGAAATGTTAGAACTCCTTAATACATCTGGGACAGTGTCAAGTGTTGCCAGTTCATCAGTCTCCTCAAAAATGCAGCAAGGGACAGCTGATTCCATGGCACAGAAGGCGAAAGTCCTGACTAGATTCAGGTTCAAGTAGCACCCAGGGTGTTGCAAGGACCAGCAAAGGAATACTGAGACAAAGCCTGCTTACCTCCATCAGGAAAGAGACGTGCTAGAGCATATTAGCCATGTCTGCTGGATACTAAGTGCTGAATGATGAAACAGCATTATCCACTTCTGCCAAGGGCAAAATTATAGACGAGCATGTTACTGCATGGCATGGGGTTGCCTAACAAAACTCCATACACTTCCACCAAGTTGCATCATCCAGCATGCAACGGGGCTAGAATGTAAAGAAAATCCAGCAGCATTCCAAACCTGCAATCTTTCAAGATGCAACATGGATGCTGCTATGGGCACCTTCCCTCTCCATTTACCAGTGTCAATGACCTAGCAGATTGCCCTGACATTTTTTTTTCTTGGGGGGGGGGGGGTGCTGATGGCCCTACATTTGCAGTGTAAGAGCTATCAAGAAGCATGGACATGGAGGCTTAAAAAGGAGTAACATGTGACGATGTAAGGTATTGCCAGCTATGCCTGGAGAAGTAGGGCAGTGGATATATAACATATGCCAGCACAGCTAGCTGGAATTTTGTACAGAATTATATGTAATTTGTATATCAGACTAATTTGTACAAATGTTTGTGTTGAAAAATGTATTTGTAAAGCTGCTTGTGTTAAAAATATACTAACAGTGAGTCCCGACTGTACTGTAATTGAATTAAATATATACGTTAACAGAGGATACTGGAAGAGAAGAGGTTAAGCTCAGCTCCAGCTAACTTTGAAAACAGCTTGACATTAAATTACCTGGCTTAGGCCATGAAGATTTATCTTACATTTCTCAACGTAGCCAGTGACAAAATGTCTGTACTAGGAAGCTTTCTGTATTGACATTTGGGTGAACTAATAGCTACTCTGGAAGAGTGGAGGCTTGAAATTGTTTTATGACCTCCAGAAGCTGCAACAGATTTTAGCAAGGTTTTCTATGTGTGTGTATTATTGACACATACGTGCTAAATCCTGGCAGTTTGTAGCAATGGAGCGGTGGGTAGCAGTGAGAAGCAGAAATCAGATGACCAGATGTATGCGATGTCATTCGGTAATCTAGGAAAAATTATATTTTAATACTAGGCAAGACCGAAGTCTTAGAGCAGTCTGCTTTTGTAACTTGACAAAGAATGACTCCTCATCTACTTCATCTTGCCTTGCTCTAGTAAGTGAACCAGGGAATAATAATTCTTTACATCAGTCAGGAAAATATAATGAGACTGGTTAAGTATTGTTTTTTTATATCTGTGATTGAAACTTTGGTGTTTTTTGTAAATAGATATGTAGTATTTTCATGTTCTTTTATTATTAAATATATTTAAACTTTTCATTGTGGTTTGTCCTTTAGAGAATATTTTAAACTTTGGGAGGACTTGCATCTATTTGCTGACACTGTGACCACTCCTGTAAGCCTTACTGCATTGGTCAAACACTATCATTTGTATTGATATTAATTTCACTTGGTATAATTGGGTACCCTTTTAACAGCCTTAAAGTAGCTGGCTTTGGAGAGTCTGGTGGCAGTGTAACTACCTTATAGTCTGGGCAGAAGGGTGTATAGCTAATGTGTGTGTGTCTGTGTGAAAATCAAATCTCAAAGAATGTGTGTGTCAGCTTGGAACAGGAACATGGTTTCACAGACACAGTGGTGGAGGACTTGGCTTGGACACTCAGCTGAGGACTCAACTCTATAGCTGTGCCAGTGGAGAATCTTACTGGGGACTTGGAGGGAGACAGAGAGAGAAACCAGCCCCCGGACTGAGTGTGTTCAAAGTTTGCTCTTAAGAGAAATTGTGCTTGATGCACACAACTGCATCTGGAAATACTGAGTTTATCCATTTTTGTTCCAAGTGAACGTCCCTCTTCACTGTCAGTGGTGAGGATTCAGGCTCCTTGATTACTGGCCCAGAGTGAGGACGTCACATAACCAATACCAGGTGTCTCTCTACTACAGAAACTATGCTACTGTACCCCCACTACAAATATACCAATAAATATACCAAGGGAGTAATGGTGCAATGCTCCTGCCAATGACAGCCTAAAATTCAGTGAAAGTCTGTATTTATAGACATACTAATGTTGATTAATTTGCAGTCACAGGCAACGAGCCTTCATTTTTTTATGAACTGCTCTTGCCCATGACTGCACAGAGCACTAGACTACTGCAGTCAACAGCTGGTAAGGATATGATAGGTGGTCTGCACAGCTGTGCCCCACTTATGTAATCTGGTGTCCTCCCTCAGAAATACATACACTCCCTGGGACAATAGCTATGACCACAAGGTGCCTCACATCAAACCCTACATTCTCTCAAAATCTGACATTACCTGCCCTCCTGTGCAAATTGCACTACTGCATATTTTCTGATTTTGTACATGATTCACAACTTTAGGGAGCTGACTGTATACACTATAACATTATCACAAATCAGGTTTATAAGCCATTAGAATGGCTAAACAACCATATAAAAACATAGGACACAAACATATTTTATGTACCTGCAGACTATGTTTATGCAACTGAAGATTACCTGCACCCAAAAAGCCTAAGTGTACTAGGCTTGCTATTTGCTAGAAAACACAGTGCTGGATGGCCTAACTGTGTCTAGAGAGAAGAAATCTAAACAATAAGCACCATACTGCAATATCCCATGGCAGTACTACAAAACTATTGAGATCAGAAAACAGACGCTAATGTAATGGGGATCAATAGGGCAAGAGCTCACAAATGGCCCCTTTCTTGCAAAATGTCATGTATTCCTGGATAGCAATAGAAACATTTTTGAAAAAAATTAAATGCTCTCTTTTAAAATGTACTATTCAAACATGATGCAGTGTCGTTTGACTTTATGTTAGGTTTATCTTACCTTTTTATTAGGATCTCTAATACCGCCAGTGTTGTTGAGGAACATAACTTTTAGAGGGTTCAGTGTTCTAGAAATGGCACCAGTTACATCCAAAGAATCCAGGAGAACAGATTGCCCACTTGGAGTCTCTCCAATGGGACAAATAATAGGAATGTTTCCTGATTCCAAGCTCCATCGTAACAGATCCATTTCCACGGTTACTGTAGACCCTATGCTGTAGGTGTCAGATAAACAAACAAAAAATAATTAAATAAAAACATATATACACACCATGTCAAACAATTTCACTTTTTTATATAAAGCACGACAAAGACATAACTGTAATACAGGTTGTATCCCCCCACCACATAAGTTAGTCTAATGCAGCTAAGAACAATGGTGGAGTGGCCAGCACTGCTATATCCCAGTACATGATTCTCTACATCATCTCCTGGTATGGTGCCTTTTGTGTCTGTGCTCCTTCCTTATGGTCACAAAAGGTTTGCCAGAGACTTGCACTTTCCTTTCACATAAAACTTCTCCAGGTATAAGACTGCTCAGTGCACATATGAAAGAGCTTGCTCCATGATGGGCTGTCCTTACCCAGGACTATTTCCCGACCTGTTTTTCACCCTTACTTTAGCAGTGCAGGCTCTGTCTTCCCAAGAATATGTACAGCTTAAAGTGGGACACGAATGAATGAATAAATATATGACTGAATAACAAGAACCTGAAACTATCAAGTGTCTTGCATGGTGGTAAGATTTCTCAATCTCTGCTGCATTACAATGGTTTCTCATGTTAAAGGGAACATTTTTAATAAAGGTTGCTACAGCTGAAGAATTAACTTTCATTATCCTGCAGGTGCAACTAACACTAGGTAAGACTGCAATACAAATTGTAGCTTGCTACAGATCCCCCACCATGCCCTAAGATTCTCACTACACCTTTCTAAACATACTGGAAACTATTAAGATACAACTAAACACCCTAATACTGGGTGATTTCAACTACCTTGCCATTAACTGGGAAAACTACTTCTGTACCAACACCTTTGCTCAACGGTTCTTGGAATTCATAAATTCCAACGCCTTAGAGCAACTAATTCATAGTCCCACCATGGGTACCAATATTCTAGATCTGGTCATTACCAACATGGGAGATCAATGCTCCACACCAGTGGTCACCCCCTCGTTGGTCAGATCAGACCATAAGCTAATCACCCTTGACATCCACATCCCACCTCCCCTTTAAGGAAACCTCCATAAAAAACTTCTCCAAAGCCAACTTCATGCTTCTCAAGTCAGAAGTAAACTTCATGACACCCATGCAGATGGGAACTGGAAGTTCAATTGCTGAATCCTACACTAAGGTGCTGTACGTGCATATTCACTTGTGCATGGACCCCAAACAGAACCAAGACGCTGTCCCCTAAAAAAAGGAATCCAATCTTGTGGTCCCCTGCCATAAACATGCTGTAGAACGGAAGGAAGAAACTGTTGCAGAAAAGAGGAAGAACCCAGGATTCAAAAAACACCCGCACCAGCCTCAGTAGAAAGATGAGATCCCTCATAAAACCTTCCAAAGCTAGTTACGAAAACAAAATTGCCAAAGATTCCAAAGACAACCACAAGGCATTCTATAGCTATGTCAAGAATCTAAATGGCAATACTCAGATCTGCTCTGAGCTACAGCAGAATGGCACTAGATATACTGATATCAAGGATATTGCCAACTTCACCCCCCCTCACCCCCTAAAGGGCCCATCTCAACACCGAAAGAATGCCAAATTCCATTAATCACAGCCACTCAGGTAAAAAACGCACTCTCCAAAGCCAAGAATACAGCATCCATGGGACCACACGACATCCTGGGCTGTGTACTTGAATGAACTACAAAATGAACTGGCACCGCACCTATGTGTCATGTTTAATAATACCCTCACCTCAGGCTTCGTGCCCACAGTGTGGTGCACAGCTACAGTCATCCCACTCCACAAGGAAGGATCCAATTTGGATCCTTGGAACTACCTTCCCATCAGTCTGATGAACCTGATCTGCAAGGCCGTGGAACGTATTATCATGGAAATTATAAACAAAGACATTGGCAACCTTCAAACACTGGACCCCACCCAGTTTGGGTTTGTGAAGGGCTGATCTTGCCTCCTGAACCTGATCAATTTCTTTGAATGAGTCTCCAGAGCTGTGAACGAGGGTAAGGTGGTAAACACAGCCTACTTAGACCTCGCCAAGGCTTTTGACACTATCCCCCATTCTGGAATCATGTCACTCAATGGGTTGCAAACTGGCTTACTGACAGAACACACACTGTAAAAGTAGCCAACTCCAAATCCAGCTCCAGACAAGTGACAAGTGGTGTACCGCAGGGTTCTGTCCTGGGGACCGCTCTTGTTTGCTATCTAATTCTCTGAAGTACAGGCCAACAGTAAGGAACTCTGGCTTACAAAGTTTGCAGATGGCTGCAAGCAGGGAGCCATTACTGAATACTGAATCCCCAAATGATGTGGATATACTACAAAAGGGCCTTACCAAAACACATGCCTGGTGCCAGAGCCATGGGCTCAAGCTAAATGCCAAAAAATGTATAGCTGTCCCCTTTGGGAAAAACCACATACCTGTGAACTACCACATAGGCGGCAGTACACTAAACATTGAAAGTGCGATAAGAGACCTAGGGACACAGGTGGACAGTGGTCTCGCCTTTGATAACCACATAGCCACAACAGTTAGAAAATCCTTCTACGTGGCACACCTCATCACTAATGGCTTTTCATCCAGAAAAAAGGAGGTCATTGTCCCTCTGTACTCATCCCTCATTAAACCCATTATAGAATACAATGCCCTGTTTGGTATGTACCTCACAAGACATCTTCAACAACTAGAAAGGCTGCAGAAATACCTCATAAAAGGAA
The DNA here is from genome assembly GCF_019279795.1 of Protopterus annectens. Taxonomy (NCBI): domain Eukaryota; kingdom Metazoa; phylum Chordata; order Ceratodontiformes; family Protopteridae; genus Protopterus; species Protopterus annectens. Next base: position 1,159,938,111 of record NC_056747.1, on the reverse strand, counting down.
TCACAGGCCTAAAGCAGATGCCATATGTTGACCGTCTAAATAAACTTCAGCTATACTCTGTCACATATCACCCACTCAGAGGCGATCTCTGCCTAACATACAAGGCCACGGCAAACCCAGAGCTGATGGACATGCTACACTTAAAGAAATCCCAATCCCTCTGAGCCACACGCTCAAGGGATCTTAACCTTGTCATCACGATAAATAGAACATGCTGGAGGGATAGGTTCCTGACTAAGAGACTCCCCATACTCTGGAATAGGCTGCCCATACATGTCAAGCAGAGTGCCTCAATGGCCCTCTTCAAGAGGAACCTTGACAATTGGATGGGAGATAGGAAATTCACCCCGGGGATCACATCAGTTGCCCTGCTAGACAGGGATCCAGGAAAGTAAATATTTGTGGGAAGCAATAGCCAGGGAATCATTATGGCTAGGCTTGTACAGGCCCTAGGGCCAATAGCCTAGTACCTACCTATGAACCTCAGAGATACCTACTTAAAAGGTTTATATGGGGGGGCAGAGAACCTACACATCCTATACAAGTGATCTCTGTCTTTAAAAATAAAACTGGATGTGTTCCTATTTTAGGCACATTTCGATATCTATCAGTCTGCTGGGAATCAATGAATTGGGTATCAACTGTCTGCAGTCTGATGAACATTTACACATCCCTTTTGAGGATACGGACTCCATAAATAAATACAATATTTTAGAAGAGGCACTATTTTTTTTCACAGCAGCAACACCACTCTTGTGGAGGAAATAACCATAGGATCATAAGAGATTACTAGGCTAATTGTCCTGGAACCCTTACAAGCCTAGCCAAGAGTTTATCCCCAAAAAAGTCATCTCAACCAGCACCTGTGGCCCCTGTCAGTGAAGGACACAGTTGGAACCCCTGGGAGAAATTTGTGGTTTCCCATCCACTCATCAAGGTTGCACCTGAAGAGGGTCAGCAATGTACTTTGTTTGATGTGTAAGGGGAGTCTATTCCAGAGACGGGGCAGCCTCTGAGAGACAAACCTGTCTCTCCAGTAGGTTTTGTTAATGTCGCACATTAGATTTAGGCCTTCTGATCAGGTAATGCGCGAGGAGTTAGACTTACGGATATGGAGCATCTCTAGTAGAGCAGGGTCTGAGATTGCCTTGTAGGCAAGACACAGATCACATCTGAGCAATCTGCATGATACAGAGTAGAATGATAGTGATTTGAGTCTGTCCACACAGGATAGGTGTTGGAGGCCATGCATTCTCTTTGTGAGGTATTTTTGTGGCCGTTCCAGTTGGTGCAGGTGTTTGGAGAGGTACATACCAAACGGGGCACTGAACTCAATTATTGGCCTAATGAGGGAGGGGTACAGAGAGGTAATAACCTCCCTTTTTCTGGATACAATCCCTTTACTTATAAGATGAACCAAGTAAAAGGCTTTTCTGACCACTGCTGCTACATGATGGTCAAATGTGAGATTGTTGTCAAGCTGTGTACCCAGGTGTCTCACCACAGGTTGTGTGCTTAGGGGGTTGCCGTTGATGTGGTAATCAGTAGGGGCCGTGTTTTTGCTGAATGGTATGATAATAAATTTTTTTTGCATTTAACTTAAGCACATGACTTTGGCACCAGTCATTTGTTTCTGTGAGACCCTCTTGTAGTATGTTAACATCATTTGGGGAGTCAACGACAGCACCCAACTTACAGTCATCCGCAAACTTGATCAGTCACAGACCTTTTGTCTTTGCCTGGACCTCTGAGAAGTAAATGCCAAACAGTAGGGGGTCCCGATCCCTGGGGAACACCACTAGTGACAGGTTTGCTGTGGGAGGTGGAGGCACCTATTTTGACCTTGTGGGTCCTATCGGTGAGCCAGTTGGCCACTCACCTGATGAGATAGAGATTTATGCCAAGTCATATTAGCTTTTTGATAATGCCAGAGTCGGGGATTGTGTCAAAGGCTTTGGCCAAGTCAAGGTAAACTGTATGCACTCACTTCCCTCATCCAGTGTCTTGGTGACAGTCTCAAAAAAGTTAACCAAGTTCAACAGGCAAGATCTGCCCTTGACGAATCCGAACTGGGTGGGGTGGGGATGAAGTGCTTGCAGACTGCCTATATCTTTGTTTATGAGGTCCATAATAATACGTTCCATTGCCTTACAGATCAGACTTGTCAAGCTAATGGAGCAATAGTTTCCAGGGTTAGTAGTGGCACCACCTTTGTGCAAAGGGATGACAATGGCACTTCTCCACTCTGCTGGAATGAAGCCTGTACTTAGGATATGGTTGAACAGGGTACTCAATGGGGAGGCTAGTTCTTGCTGGAGATGGTGCAGAATACAGCCTGGAATACTATCAGATCCATGGAAGTTGTGTTCTTTGTCTTGGATAGGGCCTTTAACACCTGATCTATGGAGATGTGAGGTGCAGGACAAATACTGGGGATGTCGAATGGGCCTTTGGAGGGGACAAGGGGATGAAGTTTGTGCTGAACCTATCTGCTAGCAGATTGGCTAAGTCAACAGGATTAGTGTAAGTGGTACCATCATGAACTAATTTGAAACAAACCTGGGCTTTGCCATGGAGGTACCTGACATAACTGAAAAAGGCTTTGTGGTTGACCTTTGTTTCGGAGGCTAGTTTCCATTCATAATTGGCTTTGAAGGTTTTCATTCATGATCTAATTTGCTTGTTGGGGATAAGGAGGGAGATTTTCTATCTGGGAATTTGTGCCTTTTTACCCTTGGACAACAGTTTCTTCCTTTGGTTGTAAAGCCTGTTGCTAGATGACATGCACCAAATAGGTTTGTGCTGTCCTGAGAAGCAGATTTTAATTATGTTGGATATGACTGAGTCCATGCAGTTGTACAGGTGTTTGTATACTGCACTGGTATACTGTTCAGCATATTTGTCTGCATCCTCTGAGGGGGGCGATGGTGAGAAGCTACTAATACCCTCCCTTATAAGGTTGTAGTCAGCCTTTGAGAAGTTTTTTACACTGGTTATGACTGTGTGTGTGTGTGTGTGTGGGGGGGGGTGGATGGGCTACATACTTCAAATAAGACAGACCAATGGTCTGATCTCACCAGGGAAGAACTTACTATGGGAGTGGTGCAGCGGCCGTCCATGTTGGTGAGAACCAAGTCTAGAATGTTATCTCCCCTTGTGGGGGATGAGACCAGCTGGTCTAGTGGGTTACAGCTGATGGTCAAGGAATCATTGGGTGAGTGCACTAGTGCAGGAATAGTTCACCCAGTCTATGGAGGGGTAGTTGAAGTCACCAAGGCTCAGAGTGTTAAGAGGGTACCTTGATGGAGTCAAGTAGGTCCAGGTAGGAGGAGCGGGTGTCCTGAGTCATGGAAGGGGGTCTGGCTATAACTTGGATGGGTGTCTTGCCAATTGTCTGTTGCACCTGGAGTAGTTGTAGTGCATCATGCTGGCAAACCAGTCTGGAGGTGTGCAGTGAAACACACTGTTGGAATATTTTAAAATCACGAGACATAATGATTCTAAAACTCCTACCCATTTCACAGCAAATGCCACAATAACATGCTGAGCTTTCACAAAATTCTGGGGCTCAAATGATGATAACACAAATGTTTATGTTAACAGTTATCACAATACAAAATTAGCTTGATTTTCCCCAAACATCCTTTTCTTAATTTGCTGCCATCTGGTGTTTCATTGCTTTGTACAAAGATGCATCACATTCCACCTACCCTTATCTATAAGGCTACTAATAATAAAGGCAATGACTAGTGAACCCTAGTACTTATCTTGAAACACAATATTTATGGATGATGGTTACTAATACCCTCAGATGACTACCTATCAGTCAATTTTCTGCATATTTAATTACCACTTTTGGCTCTATATTATGATTCTCTTACAAGCCAAGAAACAAAGTTTGCAATGAATTCTTCTACCATACGTGTCATTCTATTGAGCACTTAAACCAAAATATCAGCCCTTACTCCTGCACTTTCGGACTGCATTTAGCATTTCTGGTCAGTATAATTTGTAATCTAATCAAAGCCACTCAAATCTTATGTATTTACTATTTACATATGCTTACTGGGAAAGTCCGACTGAGCATGTAATCTCTATTCAGCAGGAGCCAAAGGAGAAAGACCTCCACTAACAGTAACATACAGTAATTAGATTTATAAGCAACAAAGAATACAATATAAAAAAAAAATCAACCTTATGAAAAATGTACAGATACAGTTAGGTATGTATATCTATATATGTCTGTATGTATATAAACATATGCTTACACATATATTATAAATTACACATAAAAAGATATAGATATATGTGTGTGTGTGTGTGTGTATAGACATAGATTTACTATCATTTTAGTGATTGTTACAGTGCCAAATTACAGAAGGTCACAAGATGAGAATGCCAATGACCACATGTACAAGCACCTGGACTTGCCCCACCCCTTCTGGCCACATTAGCACTAGTTCCAGTGCCTGCTCATGCCAGGAGACTCAATGTTTGCCACTGTTTGTGCATGTGGGCATCGGCATTCTCATCTTGTGACCTTCTGGTCATGTTATTTTATGATTCAACATTATAACGATAACTAAGGCATTACACAATACACAGATACTGAGAAGGTACTTTCCAGTTCTCCTTCTGACCATCTTCCCCTCACATACTTCTGGTCCACTGGTCTATTTAATCAATATGAAGGCCTACCATTTATCACTTTTGCTCCTCTTTCCCTTCCACAACAGGCCATCTTTCATGAAATCAGAAGATGCTGATTGGTTCCCTTTATACTAAATGCATGAGATCAACATAGTAAACTATTTTTCCCCTTTTCACTGTACCAAATTGCTAAACACACATTTACAGGAAATCCCTGCTTTCACGTACCATAAGACCAAAAAAACAGCAGATTGTAATGAATACTCTTTGGCATAAAAGGAAAGCCTTAAATAGCCCTGAAGATTTAGTCCAATTATTTTCCACAGAAATAATATTCATATTGTAATAAACACTGTGAAATTCAATATATGTTAAGCTCAGACAACTAATCACTTTAAGCGTTCAAATTACAACATTGCTTCTTCTAGTTTCAAGACAGAAAAGCTCTAACATCTCTAGCCTCCTCCAACCAAAGAATCTTTTTACTAGCTTTCCACTGGATTCCTTCCAGCAGCTGGTGTCCCATTCGTTCCACAGCCCCCCAGAACTGCAAGCAGTACTCAAGGTGTGATCTGTTCAGAGCTTTGTAAGCATTACCTCCTAATTCTGGGAATCTTACTCTTACTTTCCGAAGATACATCTCAACGTTCTGTTTGCTGCTGTCACTGAACTCTCACCCTGCCCCAGTGGTCCAATAAAGGTTTAATAAACACAGCCAGATCCCCTTCCTTCTCTGCTGCCATCACTTAATGTTATGCCAAGATTGTTGAGTCCCAAGTGCAGTACACTGCATCTATTTGCACTTAACATCAAAAGCCACCTTTCTACCTGCTACAAGTTCTTTCCCAATCATTCAGTGCTACACCTGTCCCTTGTGTCAATGAGACTTATTCCTGTCTTTTATTCCCTCAGACAGGTTTAAGATGAATACAATAGAGTATTCTGCTTCATCCCCCTCCTCCCTTCTTGTGAATCTCACCACCACTGATTTACTTTTAGGTTTAATCCACTTTCTACTGACACTGCAGTGCTGTCTCTTTCTTCCTCCCTTCTGTAAAAGTCCTCCAAAACACTTTCTTCTAAATCTTGAACATCATCTCATACTGGTTGTATTTTTCCAAGTGGAAGCCTACAAATATTTAACATTTATTAACCGGGAAAGTCCGACTTGGAACAAAGCCAATTTTCAGCAGAGGCCCAGGGAGAAATGCTCCAGATGAATGTCTTTGTAATGTGGGAGGAAACCAGAGTACCTGGAGGAAACCCACACAAATGCAGGGAGGACATGTAGACTCCGCACAGAAGGCACTGCAGCACAAAATTAAACCAGAGAACCTCTTGCTGTGAGGTGACAACGCTACCGCTGCACTACTGTGCCATTCATTACACTTAGACTTATTATACTTCTCCTTAAACAAAGGATGATAATGGTACCAAAGATAGACCTTGTTCTCTAGTTTTATGATAAGCACATAACTTTCATAATCTAAACCAAACAGTAATTTTGCAGAGACCTTAACAGTCATGGACCTCAGCTGGGTTTAAAGACCCTGTGTTTCTGAAGTATAACCAAACAGTCCCCTTATGCTGTGCTGATGAGGTCATAAAGCCAAAACATGTATGTCCACAGCTAGTGGGGTTTGGCTTTATTGGCCTGGATGAATCCATACAGACTTACAAAGAAAAAGAATAAAAAGTCATGGACATTCTGAAGCTATATAGCTGAAACACGTGATGTCCTTAAGGGGTCGTTTGCATAAATCCCATGGGCCTCTATTACAAGAAGTTTAAGTTATCACACAGTGAAAACTCTAGTTTGACTAGGTTTTTCTTGTAGTTCATAACTTTAACATCTGGTAAGATGGCATCCATCCTTGTATAACCATAAGGGCAGACTCCCTAACTAATCTTCCTGGTTGGTCAGCACTGTTATGAGAATATAACCCTGATAATAATGAGCCCTGAAAGAAGACCTGTACTTGGAAATAATGTCTAGACTGCAGTGACTCGTGAAAGGTGCTCAAGCAGTCCATGCTGCACCTACACGAAGGTCATCTACAGAAGCATTACAGTGCAAAAATAAACAAGTAGCAATTATTATTGGGAACGAGTACAGGGGATTGTAAAAAGGGACTTTCGTATCTTTCATGATAGAAATCAGTGGAATTTGCTAACCAGCTAAAAAATATGTGTTTAAGCATTGTTAGGCTTTGCAAATGAAACAAATGACTGGTCATCCTTGTAGAAAAATAGGTTCCATCTACCCAGTCTAAGCTGTCAGTAGATATCAGCACAATGAAGAATTAATTTGTCATAATAAACAGGAAAAAAAATCAGGCAAATGAACAGACTGTTTTTGGTTGGACACTGCCAACTTTAGGCACAGATTGTGTGCTAATTCTAACAGCCATGAACAGACTGTTTTTGGTTGGACACTGCCAACTTTAGGCACAGATTGTGTGCTAATTCTAACAGCCATGCTTTGTTTATGTAAAACCAAATAAGACTGTTTTACAGAAAGCCTGTAACTCATACTCTTTTAGCTGGGAAAATGGCTACGAATAACTGTCAAGAACTTAAAATAAATCAACATAAGCAGTGCCTTCAAAGGGAGAGAAGATAAGCTTTTCAAGTATAAAGTAAATAGATAAAATAGGAACACTTTCTAAACAGGAAACCTAAGGTAAAAAAAAACTCTAAAAGACCTTACAGCCTTTTAGATTAGAGAAACACAGCTACTAAGTGAACCTTAATGTAGAAAAAAAATAATGTGAAAATCAAACATCTCAGAAAGGTAAAGAGTAAGGGAGTACAGTAATGGGGTTCAGACTTTTATTAGCTGCCTGGACAGAAAGAATCCATTTGTCTACTTAAGTTTTTTGGTACATGAACTTTCAGAAGTAGTAACTGAGACAATTCTCAGTAAAAATACATGATCATTTGGCCATCACAGGGGATAGAGATGTTATAACATCAAATTCAGCGAATGAAGGTTTAAACAAGGTTTGTCTGAAGGGTGAGACAACAGTGTTCTGAAATATGTAGTCATAAGGGTTTCTGAAAAAAAGGGGCACAGAAGATGAAACAATTAGTCTGGGTGAAAATGGCACTATTAAAATTATTGCTCTGAACAGCTTGGCTTTTTGCAAGAATCTCACCATCTAAGGCAAAGGGGGAAAACATAACGGAGTCCTTCTGGTGACCAATGGGCTACAGCATCTCTGGCCTGTCCTCCCAGAGGAGGAACCTGGAAAAATTTTGAGACACAGAGTTGGCTGGAGTGGCAAAAAGGTCACATTTAAAGATGAAAAACGGTTTGCAACAGCTGGTTCAGAGACCACGCATGAAGCAAAGGAAGGCAATGTCTGAGTATGTCCGCCAAGAAATTGGCATATCCAGAATACAGATCTCTACCAGGAAACGTTACAAGCTGAATACCCACTGCCACACCCTCACTGCCTGTCAATACATTCAGTACAAATGCAACCCCCTCACCACCACTTTGATATACCAGACTACAGACACTCTGTCCTCCTGCATGGAGACAGCTCCCTTTTTTAAAGAGTCCTGAAAGGATAACAGGTATTGAAGAACTACCTTTATTTCCAGTATCCTAATATGGAGGTGGGACTCTTGAAGTGTTCACACACACACTGGGTGGTCTACCACTGTAATGCCACCCCACCTTAAAGCGGATATTTGTGGCAACTGAAGTTTATACAGTCTATAGTTGGAATGCATTTCCATTTGAAGGATGACTGGATCTAACCAACAAGGTGCGACTGACAGGTTCTGATATCCGAAACAGATAGAAGATGGGCTTGATATATTAAAACCACTACATTTTAACTGCCTGTGCATCTATATGAAATTATTATACAGATGTCTTCTTAGACAGACTGATGAGAATTTGAGATGGGAGCAACTAGAACTTTCTGAAACTGAATATCCATCCAAGAGAACAGCTTCAGCAGAGAGATTTTTCTCCAATTCGGATCCTCCACTGATAAGGTAGCAAGGAGCCAGAGCAGTACGTGAAAAATCTTACTTCCCTGTAGCACTGATGACCTGCAAAAATATATGCGCTACTTTGTGGTCACCCACAGGGTTAAGATGAGACCAAAAAGCATGGTTCTGAATTCATAATGACAGACTTTAACAAGGAAAAAGCAGAAGCTGCAGACATCTTGGCTATTCTTAAATGGAGATGGGTGTCTTGGAAGTTCAACGAGTACATTCAGTTGTCTTCGATAAGCAAGGAAGGGTAGATGGCACTATGATCATTTGAAAAATTTCATTTTGGATAAAGATATTCATACCACCCTGTTCTGGTCCGCCCTCTTGAATGGGCCTTTGTCAAGGATCTTTAACTCCGTCCCGCATGCCTGTTGTTTCTGATGGGGTGGGATGTCTGGCTAAGGTACACAGAATTCAAAACAGGACAGAAAGGGTAATGTGTAACCTTCAAGTACCTCCTCATATTACCTTCTTTTTCCACCTGCCCCTGAAGATGCTTCTCCAGGACCAGATATCCAAGGACAAATACACTTCTACTGCCTGCAGGGTGTTGTGATGCACCCTGGTGTGGCAGCAGCCTCCTGGTGAGTGCTTGGAATCCTTGACTTCACCACACATGACCTTTATGGGAGTCATACTGTTAGTCTTCGCTGTTTCAAGCTCCATCCGTCCGCTGCTGCTATGGAACTACATCTGGCACTAGCTCCTTTGTATCCTGGTACACTGTGGAGGGTGGATTTTTCACACAAAGCAGTGACAATCTGACACTCCTTCTTCAAACTTTTAAGGTGCTCTGAGACTTCAGACCAAGAAGAACAAGGTCTTTGAAGAGAAGTCTCCTTAAAGTTTGCCTTCAAGTCCTTAGCAAACTGGGTGAGTCACAGCTAGGAATGCTATGTATAACAGTGGTAGATTGTGTTATTCTGCCATTTCCATCTATTATGTTATAAACCAAGAGGACTACGAGACTCCAAAGGTTAAAAACAGATAGTAGCTTGGGTCCAAATCTTATCCTACAAAGGTCCCTGCAGCAACTCATCTGCTGCACATAGCAGTTCATCTACTAAATCTTTCTGATAATACAGCACATAATAGTTTGAGCACCCACAGAAATAGAGTGGTGGATGCAGACACCTATTTTAATCTGCCCACTGTCATGGGCAGACATTTGGGTTCTTGAATGTGTGATCCCTGAACACATCTGCATGTTGTTTAAGAGTTTCACAATAAACTGCATGCTCTCTGTAGGGTGATAACCTAGTCCTCCTCCTTGGGAACAGAATCTACCATGTCCAGCTTCTCCAATGAAATTTATTTTGCACTTTCTAAAAGAGACACTAATGTGGGAACCATCCAGAAAGTTTTGAAGGGAGGCTAAACATGATGCCTGCTGAAGTCTCCTTTGGGGGATGAATTAGAAGACCTGTCCCTCCCCTTGCTAAATCATTTGCTACTATTCACCAACTTTTGTGTCATCAAGGGACAGAAGGGGGAAGCTGGTCCCCTCATTATCATCAAGGTCTTCTGTGGAAAGATACAGAGAAGCCTATACTTTCAGTCTCTGAAAGGGACTTTCAGAGCCTTTTCCCTGGTAATTCAGAGGCAGAAGACTGAACGGTCCTGTCCTTTTCACAGGTGGGGGGATCTAGGATGGGGTCCTGGTATGGGTGTGGAATGAAGAATCTTCACTGTTGTGTAGTCTGTCAGGTGAGGTCATTTATAGCCTTAAAGGCATACTAAAATAGGTGCCTGATACAATGGGACAACATTATGCCTAATGCAAGAAAAGAAGGGTACCTGGACCACAGTACAGCCAAAGAAAAACTCAGTACAGTGATACACAAAAGCCCAGCCCTGAGAATACCAGTGTCAGCCCTAGAACTGGGGAACCAGAAAGGCAAATAACACCATGAATGCTGGGATTAAAAAAAATGCTTGGGTATAGTATAAAATTTATACTATAAATTGAAGCTGGCTCAGCTGCCACCAAATACAGGATAAAAAATATTGACGTATGCTAAAGGGATTCAGTAGGTGACTTAATGCACTTCCTTTTACATGTGACCTTCTAGATGGGAAAAATTAGAAGTTATGTACCTACCATAACGTTCTATGTTAGTTGTCTTCTTCTCGCCTTCTTTCTTGCTGGATGGGTTCCACTCTAAAAGCTCGAGAGCTAGTTCCACCGGCTCGAGGCTCCCCTATATCCCACAATGCTAGGCGGTAACTCCTCAGATCTCGTTTGATAGCTAAGCCCAGCAAGGAAATTCCATAAGGAACAAAACAAACTCCTCTAGGTCTGTCCAGGCTAGGGGGAAGGAGGGTGGGACGCAAGAAAGAAGGCGAGAAGAAGACAACTAACATGGAACGTTATGGTAGGTACATAACTTCTAAATGTTAAGTTGTCTATCTCGCCTTCATTCTTGCTGGATGGGACCGCGTCCCTAGCACCTTGTCCCGGGTGGCCTATCGGAACAGACTCTTGAGTATAGTGGAACCAAAGTTGGCTCGGTCCCTGAAGGCCAAGTCCAACTTATAATGAGAAATGAAGGTATGGGGAGAAGCCCAAGTAGCTGCAGAACAAATCGAATCTATAGGCAGCCTAGCTTGGAAAGCTATAGATGTGGCTAAAGCTCTAGTTGAATGAGCTCTGGGTTTGGATGGCAATTGTTGATGTCTGATCTCATACACAAGGGTAATTAACGAAGTAAGCCATCTAGAGAGAGATACTTTAGAAACTGGAAGGCCCATTCTACCTTCTGCATAAGAAACAAACAGTTGATCAGACTTCCTGAATTGTTTGATCCTGTCTAAATAGTACCTAAGTTGGCGATGAACATTTAAGGAATGTAATTTTTGTTCTGACCTGTTCGAATAATTAGGGAAGAACACAGGAAGGTCAATGGTTTGATTCAAATTCGCCAGTGAAGCTACCTTAGGCAAAAAGGACGGGTTAGTACGTAAGGACACCCTCTCCTTATGAAACACAAGGTAAGGGGGTCGACTACACAGAGCATGGAGTTCAGAGACTCTTCTAGCTGAAGTGATAGCTACTAAAAAGAGTGTTTTCCAAGATAGCAACTTCATTGAACATGAAGCCGCAGGTTCAAAGGGGGGAAGAATTAAGGATGCTAGAGCCAAATTGAGATCCCATTGAGGAGGAGGATCCCTGATAGGTGGTTTGAGGAGAAAAACTCCCTTTAAAAAGGCTTTGCAGAGTTTGTGAGACATAATGGAGGACTCTGAGACTCCAACATGAAAGTTCGAAATTGCCGCCAATTGAACTTTGATGGTAGACGGGGACGAACCTGAGTGGAAAAGTTCGGCTAGAAAGTCTAAAACTGATTGAATGGAAGCAGTGAAAGGATCTATATTCTTTGACTGCACCCAACAGGAAAAACGTTTCCACTTACTATGATAAATCTTCAGAGTGGAAGATTTATGAGAGGCTATCAAAATATCTCGAACTGAGTGAGATATTAGAGGAAGCCTGGCTAGAGTTGAAATTGGAGGAACCATGCTGTGAGGTTCAGAGAGGGGAGGGAGTGGTGCAACTGACCCGACTGATGGGTCAAGAGGTCTGGAACTGGGTCCAGATGCCAAGGTTGCTCCAACAGATAACGGTGGAGAAATGGGAACCAAACCTGTCGAGGCCAGTAAGGGGCAATGAGGATCATGGAAACTTTCTGAGCGATGGCTTTCTGTATTAGCTGAGATATCAGTGGGAAGGGTGGAAAAGCATACAGAAGTCCCCGGGGCCAATCGTGTACTAGAGCGTCTCTGCTGGGGTGGCCCGGTTGGGGAAAGAGGGTGAAAAAATCGTCGCATTTGCTGTTTTGGGGAGTAGCGAAAAGGTCGCAGCAAGGCCGGCCCCACTTTTGAAAAACTTTCTCCAACACTGAATTCTTCAGAGACCACTCGTGAGGCATGAGAATAGCTCTGCTCAGTTTGTCTGCAATCACATTGGACTTCCCGGGAATGTGCGTTGCTAACAGAAACCGCTGAGAAGAAATCGTCTATTGCCACAGTCTGAGTGCCTCTCGACATAGGGGGTAAGATCTGGTTCCGCCTTGTTTGTTGATGTACCACACTACAGACATATTGTCTGTCTGAATTGCTATAGTTCCCTTGGGAACAGAGTCTTGTAAGGCTTGCAACGCTAGAAGCACTGCTCTCATCTCTACGACATTTATGTGCAAGTGGCACTCGAAAGGTTGCCACATGCCTTGGACCGTCCTGCCCTGGTAATGCCCCTCCCACCCAATCAGGGAGGCGTCCGTTGTCACTGTAGCAACTGGTGGGGAAGGGACGAAAGGTCTCCCTAGGTGGAGCTGGGGAGATGTGATCCACCAAGAGAGATGGTTCTTGCACGATTGAGTTATCCGAATAGGATGGGACATTGGAAGTCATTGGAAAGACCATTGTGTGAAGAGCATCCATTGTAAAATTCTCATATGGAAGCGGGCTAAAGGTAGAAGAGGGATGGCCGCCGCCATAATCCCTAAGATCTTCAGGATCAGTCTGGCTTTGACTTTGTTGCTCTGTAATACCAAAGAGACTAGTCTGTGTATGTCTGCTATTCTCTGCTCTTTGAGTCTGGCTGACATGTTGATTGTGTCTAGATTTGCGCCTATGAAGGTAATAACACGACAAGGCGACAAGACAGACTTTTCGTAATTTACTGAAATGCCTAGTGTTTGACATGTGTGAGAGGTGTAGTCTCTGGCAAGAAGCAAGAGATGCTTGGTGGGGGCTGTAAGGAGCCAGTCGTCTAAATATAGAAACACCTGGAATCCTTGTCGTCTCAAATGAGAGGCGACCACTGCCATGCATTTGGTAAACACTCGGGGGGCTGTAGTGAGACCAAAGGGCAGGGCCCTGAATTGGAAATGACTGGTTCCCAGCCTGAAGCGGAGGAATCTCCTGGAGCGTCGACTCATTTTGATATGATAGTACACATCCTGGAGATCTATTGAGCACATCCAGTTGTCCCGCCCCAAAAGGGGTAGAATGGACTGCAGCATGACCATCCGGAACTTTGTTTTCTTGACAAACTTGTTCAAGTTGCTGAGATCCAAAATGGGTCTCCAGTCCCCTGTTTTCTTTGGAACCAAAAAGAATTTGGAGTAGATTCCGGATCCTTGTTGGTCTGCTGGAACTGGTTGAATGGCTCTTTTTGCAAGCAGCTTTGAAATTTCTAGAGCCGCTCGCTCCCTTTGACAGGGTGGAACGTCTGGAAGGGATTTTTTGGATTGCTTCGGAATGAAAAGGAATGGGATTCTGTACCCTTCAGAAATGATAGACTGTACCCACTTGTCTTGAGTTAGGGATAGCCAGGCTTCTGGGTACAGAGATAATCTTCCCCCGACTGCCTCCGAAGGTGGAAAGTCGGCAACACCTCAGGGATGCTGGAAGGGCTTGTCATAAAAGGTTTCTCGACTGCCCTGATTCTGCGGGCCCCCTCTGCCTCTAGGACGGCGTCTACCATTATTGTTCCCCCCTCTGCCTCTAGAGGGGAATCGACTCTGTGTCAGGCAAATCTCCCTGAGATTGTTTGCGGAACCACATCTTTCCCCCCTTCTGGCCTTTGGGGTAAGGCCTAGAAGGAGTAGAAAAACGGACTCCGATGGCAGAGAGAGTTTTGCCATCAGTCTCGCACCTAGTCAGGGTTTCCTTCACTTGAGGACCAAAGAGGGATGATCCATCAAAAGGGGCATTAGTGAAGGACGCCTTGAAAGGGTCCGCAAAGTTACATAGCCGCATCCAGGCGTGCCGACGCAAGGCTACACCTGTACCTGCCGCTCTACTCGCTCCATCCGCCGCATATGAAAGGAGGCGCATGGAGGAGTTAGTTATAGAATTAAGGGTCGCCAGCTGAGAGTTCATCCTATCCTGAAAACCCGCAGCTGTTGGGTCCTTTAACATTTCGCTCGCTTCCTTGAGCAGATCCCTCTGAAGACGAGTGAAATGACACAGGTAATTCAGCGAGCACATAGTAAAGGTCGCTGACGAGAACATCCGCTTCCCGTACCTGTCCATAGACCTAGACTCCTTGTTAGGAGGATGAACAGGCACCGAAGGATCAGCTAACTCCTTCTTGGTGGCCGCAGCCACCACCATAGCATCAACAGAGACGCCTTTGGTTAAAAATTCTTTGTCCTTGGGGGCATTGATAAATTTTGATGGTCTCCTGGGAGTGGGTTCCACTGAATCAGGAGCCGTCCAGGGCTTCTTTGCCACCACTTGCATGAGGGGGTCAAAGGGAGGGGACACCCAGGAGGTGGAAGGGCGAGAGCCAAACGCCTCAAGATACACCGATTCATCCTCTGAAGGGTTGAGGGCTGGCCAATTCCCCCTCTGTTTTAAGATTTTGAGGATGTCTGCAAAGGAGACATCTTCAGAGGGGGAACGAGGGGAACCTTCAGAATCCTCTAAATCAGTGTCAGAGGTGACAGACTCAGGGGAGTCAATGTGCTTCCTCTTGCACTGCCTCTTCCTAGGGGGCTCTCCCACGGGGTCAGGAGAGGCCTCGGAAGAGGAGGAGATCCCCACTGGGGGTACTTGAGGAGCTGGCTCTCTACGGTCCGGGATGAGAGAGTGAGCAGAAATCACCGGAGGCACCGTGGAGGGAGGGGCAGAAGGAGCCGACTGTGGAGTTGAACCTGGTTCTAACACGCTCCTCATGACCTCGAAGGCACCCCTGTCAGGCAGAGCCAGAGGTCTCCGCTCCGAAAAGCTGGAAACCTCCCCCGGCACCGACAGTGATGGCTCCGAGGCCGATGTCGGAGCCGAACTCACCAGCGCCGAAGCACCGAGAGGGAGAGCGGGGTCGGACAAGGGTCCAATGCCACTCGCCCCCTCGGAGCCGACGAGGGAAGTCCGGCGCCGAGATTCTTCCAAGGAAGACATCGGAGCAGACGGCGGCACCGAAGACAAAGGTATCGGTTCCGACGCCACCACAGTCTCGGGTCCGAGCCGCCCCGGCTCCGAACTCAGAAGAGTCAGAGGAGGAACATTTTGAGTAATGGAATAGTCCTCGACTGTTGAGTCGGACTTTGAAGCATCTGGGCCAGTGCCTCGGACTTAAGAAGTCGACTCACTACCCTCTGAAGGTCATGATCTGATAGTCTCGACGACCTAGAGGAGTGAGATCTATGGCTCCGTTCAGACAGCAATGGTGATGCTGGAGCCGAATGAACGGAGCCGATAGATGGAGATCGGGACCTTTTTCTGGAGGTCGGTTCCGACAATTTGATCAGAGCCGACTCAGCGATGTCTTTCTCGGCTCCGGCCAGAGCCGAGGAAATAGTAGGGGCATGAGTTCGACAGTCATCGGCTCCGGCCGGAGCTGATGATCGAACAGCCTTCGGACCTCCAGAAGACGGCTCAGAGACCGGAGCCGAAGGTCTGGGAGGCTTCGAGGGTTTCCCCGAGGATTGAGTCGAGGGACCCTCAGGCTTCAATAAGCCCCTTAGAATGAGCTTATTTTTATGCTCCTGCAGGACTCGAGGGCTGAAGCCATGGCAGACAGCACATGAGTCCTGCAGGTGGAAAGGTCCCAGGCAGTATACACAAGAAGTGTGACCGTCTGTCAGAGACATCTTCTGACAGCACGAGTCACACTTCTTAAAGCCTGAGACCTTCGATTCCTTGGACATGTCCAAAGAAAAAACAAGGTGTAACCACACAATCACACACACGCACCTATTACACCTGTTAACAATTTAAATTAAATTAAATTTAATTAAATTAGTAACTTAGAAAAATTAAATCCCTACAAAACACAGTCACTCCAACTACTAGAAAGGGAGGGACTGGGCCTAAAGCCCAAGGGAATAAGTTTAGTAAATTTTGGAAATAACAGGGGGAAAACTAGGACTATAGAAAGGAAGGAAACTACTTAACTCTTAATTTTATGAGGAAAAGCTAACTTAAAGGGGGTGTGTATCTAAGATACAACTAGTTATTTTAAACTAACCTGACGAGCCGGTGAAAAGCACCTCAAACGCTGTAGCGGCAAACGAGATCTGAGGAGTTACCGCCTAGCATTGTGGGATATAGGGGAGCCTCGAGCCGGTGGAACTAGCTCTCGAGCTTTTAGAGTGGCCGAGTCGGAGCCGAGGATCAGCTCCGAACCCATCCAGCAAGAATGAAGGCGAGATAGACAACTTAACATCTGGAGTTTCCATGCTGAAACTAGCTTGAAGAGCTGCAGAAAGGACTGGATCTCTCTGTCATGCCACTTGAGCGCTTGCAAGGCCGCAGACTTGGTGACAATTTTTTTCCAGTGGTACTGATAATGCTAGCACTGGGAATGTCAAAGCAATGATGATTGCTTGTCAGTACTGAGAATGACATCAAGGTCTAAACTGGCTTCCAGATGACCACAGCAGAATATTCTGGCATCAAGATAGATGGCATCGGCATCAACACCAAAAGAGTAGGTACTGACGTTGAAGTGAAATGCCAAAACACCAAGCAGGAGATTCAATATGGGAAGCACTGACAGTGACTGTGGGGTTAAGGTCAAAATCCCCAAAACTGAAACTGTTAATACTGAGATGACAGTGAAGCCTCAAGCCACATATGTGATACATGTCAATGACTGACGTTGTAAAGGTTGCCTGATATCCTCAGTGCTAGAAACAAAAATTGTGGGATAAGCTGAATAACATGAATGCCCTGTGTTTTGGGGATTAAACAAATGTGGATTCCCTCTCCCCTAATGGAAATGGTAGGGGAAGAGACACAAGAAAGCCTTGCTTGGGACCTGAGGGCAGCTACTTCAAACAAGGTTGTAATCAAAATTCAAAATGACATGGGTCAGTGTTTGTCTCTGCAGTGTACATTTCAAATGCAGAACTATCCAGACATCCTTTTCTGGTCCAAGACTAGTCACACATTTTAAACTGTTGAGATTTGGAGTTTACAAACAAGGGAAAAAAGCCTTCTCAACAATTTGAAATGGAACTTTTTTGACAGCGGGATCCATGGTTTTTGTCAAATTTTAGTAACAGGAGATAAAGACAAAGGATAAATTTTGGCCTGCTTACGTGGTTCATACATTTTTCCTTGAGGAAAAATAATGTAACACATCAAGGGATTTTGAGGTTAGCTCAAAAGTAAGAACTGATGCCAAAGAAGGGGAACTCAATGTGACAAGATCTAAATATAGGGAAAAGTTTTTTTTCCCCCCATAAAGGTGCAGTTGCAACTGGTCCACTCTGTTCCTGGGAGCAAGAGTTAAACAGTATACTTAGCAACATTATACTCCCCTCTTCCAAACAAACCATACTCTTATGATCAAGGAATTTTCTTCTCACAGGCCACCCAAACAACAATACTGAAAGAAAAATCTTATAGATACACAAGAAGACACAAAAATCAGCTCAATAAGCCAACCTCCAATTCATATAATGAACAATATGTCTCCCCTCTCCACATGCATGAACTTCTGCCTTTGGTCTCATCATATTTTCATTCAGCTCCTACTTCCCCCTTTAGAGCTTAACCTGTCTACAACAACAGCTTGTAACCTTCCTACTTCCCCTTCTATTAATTCCTCTTGGTGCCGCTTCAGTGGCCCATAGCCCTCTGTCCTCTTTTTTTGTGACAGCATACTGAGGAAGTCCAGAAACCAGTCTGCCACTTTACCCCATCGATCATCACAGCAACCTCAGGAGTCAGATTTAATGGTACTTCTCTTCAGGTAACTATGGTATCAGACAGGACTTATCTGTACTTGTCAGTCATTTCAGGATCGGATCACATACATTATTGTGTAGTCAGATATCCTTCATTTGACACTTCCTTCATTATGTTCTGAGGAAATGCTGTCTACATCTAGTGATCTAACCTAGTTAATATCCTACCTGCTTTATTGATGCAACCATAATCTCTCCTCCTTGCAAAGTCTGAACATTTTATATTCTCAGAGGAAAAAGTAGTTATTGCCTTGCAGTGCTACACTGTGTATAGCACACCACTGCCCAGTAACTTCTCAAGGGAAAAAAAACTTGGAATATACAGTTTTTTGTTTCTAAAAAAATGCTGCCTGCATTACATAAAGCTAGAGATAACGTTGTGATGCAAAGCAATACATTTTGCAGCAAATATAAATACATCACTATTTCTTCTGACAATTAGAACAGATTATTAAGGCTATGAGCTCTTAATGTGCTGCTTCCTGTAGTCCAGGGTTTGTCTCTCAGCCCCCATTTGCCTACTGTGCGACTCTGGGTAAGTCACTTAACCAGACAGTGCTTCATGGCTGAGACTGAAAAGGTCCATATCGCTCAGTCCCCCACTGTGGTTAACAAATACAAATAAATAATTAATTAATTCAGAGATGAACAAAGTTTGTTATTTTACTTTTTTTTTTTTGGGGGGGGGGGGGGCAAAACCACACAGTTAAGATTTTTTTGTTTATTAATGAAACTACACCAGAATTACATGATCAACCAAAAATACTGTAAAGTCAAATTACAAAAAAAAAAAAGGCTTCAAAGCTAATTTCTACCCTCAAATGTGTGCTATAACTTGGAGCAATGCAAATAATCGTACCTGGTATGTATTTTATGTGGTCAGCTGAGACTAACATGTAAAGACTACAAACGTACCCATTTTGCTGAAACAAGATGAACTCAAACATCGCTGAAAATGTGATTTAATTTGTCTTTCCTACAGATATGTTAATCTTACAGTTAAATTATATCCACACAAGATGGCTTGGGAGCTTGTCCATCTCCAAGGTTAAATCGACGATTGGATAAATTGCTTTTAGAGGCAACCCTACCAGCAACAACAGATGGTACTGTGACCAACATTACCAACCCCTTCAAAGGCTACATATTTTAATGTGAAACAAAGTCTGCACTTAAAAGTTCTTTATGTGGTAAGATACAGCAACTGGAATTATAAAAAAGCTGTCCATTTACCTCCAACCCACAATTCAATACTCAGATTACAAGAGTCACCAATAATGGGCTGGTATACCTAAACACATGCAAACACTGCATTTCTTTTTTTTTGACATTTAATAAAGGCAACCACACTCAGCAACTAATGTGTGAATTCACTGAATTTTAACTGAGAAATATCCTGTTCAAGCATGCATAGGGTGCCTTGCACATATGTAACCAGCAACATAACTTGTTGCAGAGTAAAAAACCTCTTTTGGAATTTAAAAGGTATGGAAAATGTAAAGCATACCACTAGAATTAGGAATGTATACATTATAAACACTTGCTATGAGCAAGTGCAGAATCACAGACAGGAATTAAGTACACAGTTATCATACTAGCTACAATTACAGCTACTCCATGCTGACATATGAAGCATCAGTTTTAAACAGCAAACCGTAAGTTGCACATAAAATACAACCTGTTGCAGATATAGTGATAACCAACAAGAACCAGAAAAAGGAAAACTACTGCATTTTTCTTCAATAACTTATTCCCACTACCTGTAGGAGGAAGGCTCCTCGTTAACATGGAGTAATGAGCCTCCATTAAAGAATGGAATGACTGAAGCAGAGTTCCTTTGCAAGGAATCCGTTAGAATTTTACAGTTTTTCACAAGCTGTGCTTTGGCTTCAGAAACAGAACACAAGGATCCCTCAATGTCCTCCTGGATGTCCTGGCCGAGTATCACAATGGGCTTCATATCCATTCGCTGGAGAAATGAGAGGCCAAATGAAAGATTGTACAGAGCTTCCTTACTGCTGAAAACTTCTTCGTCAACCTGTCAAAATGAAAATCACAGATGTAAAAACGATCTATAAAGCATACCACACCCTATCACTATTAAAGTCCTTATCTCAATTATAATCTTCACTCATATTAATTCTTACTCTATGCAGACACTGATTCTATAACCAAAGGTAGAAACTATGACAAAATGGTTAACTGAGAAATTCTACAAACATACAACTAGAATGCATGTCAAAGAAGTGGACTAATCTTGTTAAAAAATTCAAGGCATATTTGGGGAAGGATTGGATTTGCTACTGAAGTTCCACAACTATGGGATGCAGAATCCTACACCAAGGCACTCTATATGCATCTTCAGGATTGCATGGACAGTGCTATCCCAAATAAAACCAAGACTTCTTCCTCAAGCAAGAAGAAACCAGTCTGGTGGACCCCGGCCATAAGCAAACTTTACAATAAAAGGAGGAGACATATACAAAAAAAGGCCAAATCTCAAGTAGAAAAATCATCCCTGATCAGCATTAGTAAGAAATTGAGGGCCCTCACCAAGTCAACTAAAGCTAATTTTGAAAAGAAAGTTGCCAAGGATAAGCATAAGACCTTCTATGGCTACGTCAAAAACCTAAATGGCAATGCTCAGGTCTGTTTTGAGCTAGTACAAAATGGAACAAAATACACTGACCCTTCTGACATTGCCAACATCTTGGCTGACAGGTTCAGTGCAAATTTCTCCCACCCCTCACCACCTACAGGGCCTATTACCATTCCAGGGCATTGTGTAAGTCCAATTATTACTGATACGTTGGTTAACAAGGCTCTATCTAAAGCTAAAAACACTGCCTCCATGGGACCAGATGGTGTCCCAGGCTGTGTCATGCGCGAGCTCCAAAAGGAATTAACCCCGCATCTTAATACCCTGTTCAGTCTCAGCCTCTCCACAGGATATGTGCCCATAGAATGGCGCACGGCAATGGTGGTCACGCTACACAAGGGTGGGGCCACAACTGACCCTGGGAACTACCGACCAATAAGCCTGACCAGTCTGATCTGTAAGGCTATGGAGCGAATCATTATGGAACTCATAAATGGAGAGATTGGTAACCTCCAGTCGCTGGACCCCACACAGTTCGGCTTCGTCAAGGGCAGATCATTCCTCCTGAACCTGGTGGATTTCTTTGAGACAGTTACTCAGGCTATAGATAACGGAAAGGAGGTACACATGGCTTACCTTGACCTTGCTAAAGCATTTGACACCATTCCCCATTCAGGTACTATTGATAAGCTCGCCAGCCTGGGCATAAACCCTTACGTCACAAGATGGATCGCAAACTGGCTCTCAGACAGATCCCATAAAGTAAGAGTAGCGGGATCTATGTCCGAATCCAGACCAGTAACGAGTGGTGTGCCTCATGGCTCTATCCTGGGGCCCCTCCTGTTTGGCATATACTTCTCAGAAGTACAGGCAAGCACAGAAGGGCTGTGGCTGACTAAGTTTGCGGACGACTGCAAACTGGGTGCTATAATAGAGTCTCTGGCCGACATGGAGATCCTCCAGAAGGGCCTAAATGAGACTGATGCATGGTGTCAAAGCCATGGTCTCAAACTAAATGCAAAAAAATGCGTAGTAATCCCCTTTGGAAAAAACAGAGTACCTGCAAACTACAACATAGGAGATAATCCCCTGAAATCTGAAGAAGAAATAAGGGATCTAGGGACCCAAGTAGATAGTCAGCTTTCTTTTGATAACCATGTTGCCAAAGTGGTTAGAAAATCCTTCTATGTGACCCATCTGATCACGAAAGGGTTCGCATCAAGATCTAAGGATGTAATGGTGCCTCTCTACTCTTCCCTCATCAGACTCATTATTGAGTACAATGCACCAATTGGAATGTACCTGGCTAGACATCTCCAGCAGCTGGAGAGACCACAGAGGTACCTAACCAAGAGGATTACTGGCTTCAAACAGTTGTCCTATTCAGCACGATTGAAAAAGCTAAGACAGTTCTCTGCTGCATACCGCTTTCTCAGAGGCAATCTCTGTCTAACGTACAGAGCCATGTCCAACCCAGAATTGTTGAACACGCTCCATCTTAGCAAAACCAAATCTACTCGAGCTACATACACTAGGGATATAAACCTCAACACAACAATGAATAAAACATGCTGGAGGGATAGATTCCCTTCGCAGAGACTTCCCTTACTATGGAACAGGGTCTCGATCTACATAAGACAGAGCCCCTCACTATTCCTCTTCAAGAGGAACCTTGATGAGTGGATGGGTAACAAAGTTCACACCGGGGATCACACCAACAGTACTACTAGATAGGGGCCAAGGGTACTAGCTGCTAGTACAAGGGTCTAGGGAACTACTAAAGGGGCGGTGAATACCGCACAGCATGGTTGGGCTAATATATGCCTTCGGGCAGATAGTTCATAGGTTGGTACTGGGCTATGTACATATCTCACACTGGGAGTACTATGTCTGAAGGTGGGTTGTGTAAGGGAAAAAAATCCTTTCTCCTTCCCCAATCCATGCTCTCTCAAGTTTACAGAGAAATCTTCCACTTGCCCTACATTTGGCATTAAATAGAAAGCTGCACTGTATTTGAGTGAGTGACTGAGAGTGCATGCGTGTATGTTTAATGTTGAATTTCTTAATTTCACACTTTGGGTTAATATAATGCTACTCAACAAATGGATCTTTATGGATAGAAACATTCCTATATACTAAATTTAACAAATGTCCAGCCAGTTGTGTTGACATAAAAGAATAAAGCTCCGACAACAACCCAGGCAACACAAGTCTGATTCCAGGATGGGGTGCCTTTTGGAGATTGCATGGCAGGGGGGTGAATGGTGAGGCTTAAGTCAGATTGTCTCTCTTTGTAAACATACTTTTCACTAGAGAGTCCCTGGTGGAAACCACACATCAAACAGGGTGCATGTTTATAGGAGGGAGGCATGGCCAATTGATCAGCTCATATAGTGGTCTGACATGCATTGCAAAGGGCCAGTGGATGGCAAGCACTTGGGCATGAACAATCTAGTATCCAATGTAAATCACTGAACTTACAGTATAATGGTTAAGATATTTACTTTATAAACAAAAAGTAAAGGGTCTGATTCTCACCTTTGTGAAGTATGGCTAGGCTTAGAAAGGCTCCCTAGGGGTGTTAGTTTACTAATTACCTATGAACAAATTAAAGCATGACTTGCTGAACATATAGCTGACAAAAAGTTAACAAACATAGTAAAAAGTTTGGATCTAACATTTGGTTAACATTTCAATGGAAGCAAGGATTCCAAAATCTCCTCTGAAGAATAGAGCCCTCCCTGTTGGTGGGTACAAGAGTGGTAACATGGCAACCTACCAGCTGAGTTAAATATATGATTAACCTTGCATGCTTTTCTATAAACCATCACAGTACATGATGACATTTCTATATTCCCAGACCTGGAACGGACATGGAGCCCCCACCTAAAGTTGAAAGTCCTTTTCTAGTAATTCTTTAACCAGTTGCAAGCTTACAGCCCTCATTAATACCCCCAACTATTTTATTTTTTTCCAAATACTGAAACAATGGTATCCATTCTTCCAGATTTGCCTGTTCACTTACCAGCGAATACAGTTCTGCACGTGATGGAACCCATTTCGATCTCCAAAACTTTTTTCACTAGCAATAAAACCAGATTTGATAAGCACATTTCATGTTTTTCAAACCTCTTCTATGTGGCACTGGCAAGATGAAATAACTCAAGGGTTAAAGTAAGTTCTTTATGAAAGTCCTTTCACAATTTCTTGAAGTTCCTTCTTGTGTTGTTCCAAATGTGAACAGCTCCAAAATATTTGTACCCAATTTCCTTGATCTTCATGGGTACGCCTCCCACAAATTCTATCAATATTGGGATATATGTTGCAGCCTGGCAGGAGTTTAAAAGCTGAATTGGTAGCAATTCCATGTAAAAATAGTAAATTGGATGGCTGCATACCTCTTGACCTCTTAGAGCAAGAAATCTGGATAAAGCAATAAATAATGAGGGGGACAAAGGCCCAAAAGTAGGGACTAGTTTTAAATATTGCTCTTACATACTTAGAAAATTATTAGAATAACAGGTTTTGCATTAGCATTAATTTTCTTAAGTGCATGATGTCTAAACTCAAATGTCTGTCATTATTTACTGACATTAATGTTCAATAATTTGCCAATGATATGACAGAAAACCACAATTTTATGAAAAGCAGACCAAAAATATAAGGCAAAAATATGGACACTCTGCAAAAATCTGTACAGTTGAGAGGTTTGGATGCTGTGGTACATACCTGGGTGGAAAATACACTCCAGTCCAGTACCCCCTTGTCCTGCTGATTTCACCCCCTTTCAGAGTCTCTTGCTATTCTCTCCTTAAGCATTATAGCTTCTATAAAATTAACATGGGTGCAGATGAAAATTTCCCTGCAGCTACCACTACCCAATCTAATAATTTAGGTCTCTTGCAGGGATCAGACCTACTTTAACTTCGTCAAGTGCTTTAGCTGTTCCTTCCTTTAAAGAAATTCCCTACCCCACCCGAATGTTAACTGTCTGAGATGTTAGTCGAACGTGAGTCACATGGGATGCATTCAGGGCTTTATCCTCTTTACCCCATCAGTACAGACTGCCCATTTTTGAATGCTAGTTCCTACTGGCTTCTTACTACCCTATTTCTTACCCGCAGAAACAACAAAATGTACATGTGTGCAGCGCTTGGTTCTCTAGTGCAGCTCTTGGCTGACATGCCTTCTGTGCAGAGACCACGTCTTTCCTGTGGCTGGATGTGTTTTTGTCAGGTGTGCTGTTTTTCTCCCATATCCCAAAGATTTGTTGTAGGTAAACTGGCATTACTCTTAACTATATGTGACTGCAGAAAAAGTATCCTGCAATGGATTTAATTATTCTTCTGCCTTGAACTGACTGAGTGCTGGGACAGACAGTTTCCCGGTAACTATGAAATGCACTATTCTGGTAATCAGAAAACATGGAGGAATGAGTGAGGTGCAGCCTTAGGGCTGGGAATATATGATGGTATAACCCACTAAGCAATCTTTGATTTGGAGTGCCAAGATTAATCACCGGCTATTCTGGATTATGAAGTATTAACATACATTCATTCATAGGTTCATAGGTTGGTACAAGGCTATCGCCCCTAAGGCCTATACAAGCTTAGCCATAACAATTCCCTGGCTATTTCTTCCCTTGATCCCTGGGGTGAATTTCCTATCTCCCATTCAATCGTCAAGGTTCCTTTTGAAGAGGGCCAAAGAAGTGCTCAGCTTGATATGTATGGGCAGTCTATTCCAGAGTATGGGGAGTGTCTGGGTCAGGAAACTATCCCTCCAGCATAATTTGTTCATTGTGATGACCAGGTTTAGATCCCAGGAGCGTGTGGCTCTGAGGGATTGGGATTTCTTTAAGTGTAGCATGTCCAACAGCACTGGGTTTGACATGGCCTTGTATGTTAAGCATAGATCGCCTCTGAGTAGGCGATATGCCACAGAGTATAGCTGGAGTTTTTTTAGATGGGCAGCATAGGGCATCTGCTTTAGGCCTGTGATTCTTTTAGTGAGGTGTTTCTGTGGTCTTTCCAGTTGTTGCAGATGTCTTGTGAGGTACATACCAAACGGGGTGTTGTACTCTATAATGGGTCTAATGAGGGATGAGTACAGTGGAACAATGACCTCCTTTTTTCTGGATGAAAAGCCCTTAGTGATGAGGTGTGCCACATAGAAGTATTTCCTGACTGTTGTGGCTATGTGGTTATCGAAGGTCAGACCACTGTCCACCTCTGTCCCCAAGTCCCTTATCACACTTCCAGTGTTTCGTGTACTGCCACTTATGTGGTAATTCATGGGTACATGTTTTCCCCCAAAGGGGATAACTATACATTTCTTGGCATTGAGCTTGAGCCCATGGCTCTGGCACCAAGCATCTGTTTCTGTAAGGCCCTTTTGTAGACAACCCATCGAGTGACACAGGGATTAATGCCCAGCTTGGTAAGTTTATCTATGATTCCAGAGTGGGGGATGGGGTCGAAGGCCTTGGCGAGGTCCAAATAGGCTGTGTGGACTGCCTTTCCCTCGTCCACAGCTCTGGAGACTAATTCGAAGAAGTCAATCAGGTTGAGGAGACAAGATTGGCCCTTTCCGAAACCAAACTGGGTGGGGTCCAGTGTTGGAAGGTTGCCAATGTCTTTGTTTATAAGTTCCATGATAATGCATTCCATGGCTTTGCAGATCAGGCTCGTCAGACTGATGGGACTATAGTTCCCGGGATGCAAGGTGGATCCCCCCTTGTGGAGTGGGATAACTGTAGCTGTGTGCCACTGATTGGGCATGAGGCCTGAATTGAGGCTATGATTAAACATGACACTTAGGTGAGGTGCCAGTTCATTTTGTAGTTCATGTAGTACACAGTACACAGGCCGATCTTGTCTCCTCAACCTGATTGACTTCTTCGAATTAGTCTCCAGAGCCGTGGACGAGGGAAAGGCGGTCCACACATTTGGATGCCGTCTGGTCCCATGGATGCTGTATTCTTAGCTTTGTAGAGTGCGTTTTTTACCTGTGTGGCCGTGATTACCAGAATTTGGCAATCTTTTGGTAATGAGATGGGCCCTTTAGGGGGTGAGAGGGGGGTGAAGCTGGCACTGAATCGATCTGCCAGGATATTGGCAATATCCTTGGGATCAGTATATTTAATGCCATTCTGTTGTAGCTCAGAGCAGATCTGAACATTGCTATTTAGATTCTTGACATAACTATAGAATGCCCTGTGGCTGTCCTTGGAATCTATGGCAATTTTATTTTCGTAACTAGCTTTGGAGGATTTTATGAGGGATCTCAGCTTCTTACTGAGGCTGGTAATGGAGTTTTTTTGCATCCTTAAATTTTCCTCTTTTCTGCAACAGTTTCTTCCTTCTATTGTATAGTTTGTTTATGGCAGGGGACCACCAGATTGGGTTCCTTTTTTGGAGGAGAGCGTCTTGGTTCTGTTTGGAATGGTATGATTCATGCTCGAGTGGATGTGCTCGTACAGTGTGTTAGTGTAGGATTCAGCAGTTGAACTTTCAGTTCCCATCTGCATGGGTGTCATGAAGTTTGTCACTACGGACTTGAGTAGCATGAAGTTGGCTTTGGAAAAGTTTTTTTATGGAGGTTTCCCTTCTGGGGGTGGGATGTGGACGTCAAGGATGATTAGCTTATGGTCAGACCTGACCAACGAGGGGGTAACCACTGGTGTGGAGCATCGATCTCCCATGTTGGTAATGACCAGGTCTAGGATATTTGAGCCCCTGGACGGACTATGGATTAGTTGGTCCAGGGCACTGGAATTTATGAATTCCAAGAACCGTTGGGCAAAGGTGTTGGTACCCAAGTAGTTTTCCCAATTAATGGCAGAGTAATTGAAATCACCCAGTATTAGGGTGTTTGGTTGTATATTAATATTTTCTAGTATGTTTAGAAAGGTATTGTGAGAATCGTGAGGCATGGTGGGGGCTCTGTAGCAAGTTACAATTTAGATTGCAGTCTTACCTAGTGTTAGTTGCACCTGTAGAATTTCAGATACACTGTGTTGGGCAATTAGCATGGAGGTGTGAATATGGACACTCCTCCTCCTCCTTTAGTGCTTCGGTCCTGGTTTGGTGGCCAAAAAGTGTGGTAAGAGTTGTAGCCTGGTATTGCAGGGGTGCTCTCTGGAGCCTTGAACCAGTTCTCAGTTACTGCACAGATATCAATGCTCTCCATTTTTAGGAGTGCCTCGAGAGAGTGCATTTTGAGGTTTAGACTTCTAGCATTGAGTAGCATTACCTTCAGATTCTGCATGCTTATATACGTCACGGTGGTGGTTTTGTCCTTTGAGCCTTGCCTAAAAAAGGCACTATAGGGGAGGCAAGAGCCTTAGCCAGTAACCTGAATCCCAGGGGCAACAGGTGCAGACCATCTTTGGCAAAGCATTGTGGTTTGTCGATCATGTTGTCCCAGGCAGACAGATACTGGATCCCCTTTGAATGACACCATAAACTTAGCCGATTGTTGAAGTCAGTCATTTTGTCCTTACACTGTGGTATCATTGTGGGCGAAGGCAGGATGCTGCTCAGGGCTAGGGTCATACCTACCTGGGCCACATAATCCGACAGCTCTTCCATGTCTCTTTTCATGTAGTCCAGGGAGGTACGTCTCAAGTCATTCACTCCAACATGGACAATGACAGAGTCATATTTGTACTTGTTGTGCAGTGACATGAGTGCATGCGTTATGTGGCAGATCCTGCCACTCGACAGGCGGCTGACAATAATTTTCTCCTTGTTCAGCCTGGTGAGTGGGACATCAGTGTGCCTGACTATAGAGTCACCTATGACTAAAGTGTTGGGTACATTGTCTTGCCTTAGGGGCTGTTTGGTGGCACACTGGTGTTTTGAGCTATGTGTCACTTTGGTTGTGACTGGTGTTTGTTTGCGTTTCAGCTTCGGAGGGCCTTGTTGCTTGGGCAGGTTAATGTTAAGGGCCTCCGCATAAGTGGGTTTAGTGATACTATGTGTGGATGTTGGTGGTGTGAGTTTTGAAGGGCTATGTGTTGCCTGAGGTGTAGTGCAGGTGTTAACCTTCTCCTCTTGACTGTCTAGCACAATCTTGGCTAGAAAGAACTTTGCTTCCAGTTTGGCTACGTAACTGCATCTCTCGCACGTTGTAGTGTTGGGTGGTAGGGGAAGAGGGTTGTCTGTGTACATGAGGCAATTGCTGCATTGCCTCAGTATGCCCAGATTCACCAGGTGGACAGGAGAAATCACCGGAAGCTGACCGTTGGACATGCCTGGTTCGGTGTTTCTTTTGTAAAGTACAAGAGCTGTTTTCCCTTACCTTGGCAAGGTACTTTGCAATTATAGGCTGCTTAGTACCTACGATTAATGTCTCCTTATTAACAAGGAGAATCGTACATCGTTAAAAAACGTATGCAATTTATACTAAAAGTTAACGTAATATGCTTGGAAAGGGGCTTTCACCACTTGACGATCTTCCTACTGTTGATATTAACTATTATTTTGGACAGCATCCCTAACTATTACAAATGTAATACCCAAAATACTTTCTAACCATTTGCCATTAATATTAAAGTATACATAAAATATGTATAACATTACTACAAATTTTATTTCCACACATGAAGCTCAGCACTATTTCCTTTTTTTTTTTATCATGCATTACACAGATGCATATTTTACAGAATACACATCTGTTTCAGTACCGGACCAGAAAGTGACGGACATGGACCAGCCCAACACCATGGTAAACATGCATAATCATGGGAGACAAAAGGCCGAGAGAAAGAGACTCTTTAAAATATTTCCCAAATAACTTAAAGTTAATAGAACAGAACAAAATTTCTATTACAAGCGTTTTGGGGGAAAAACACTTACTGAAATCCTCATTGCTGTGCTACAAACCTTGTTAACAGAAAAAGCAAACATTTTCAAGAAAAATAAGGCACATCTCTATGTTGGCAGACCTTTAGAACTAGGACAATAATACATTCAAGCTTCATCAAATTGATAGCATATAAACTCAAAATGTAAAAAGATTATATGTTCCATACAGCGTTAAGGCTTTCACAGTTTAACATTGTTAAAAAAAAAAATCTAAAAACTGATAAAATTACTATAGTAATATTTTGCTCAAAACAGCAGTAGTAACTCTATTAAAACATCTGTTAACAAAAAAGTCTACAAGCAGTCATGGTTAAACTTCCTCTTCTATATTCCTTGAAAGCCACAAACAATTCATTATGAACTATTTTATTAATGTAGATGATGGACTAATCAATTTCAGGTAAACACCAAAAATAATGATTTTCCTGGGTAACATGCCCCCTCTCTGCGCTCACAACAAAAGATTAAAAACATTTGAACTGTTGGACCTTTTCATCCTAAACATACAGTTAAGTTAAACCTTACTGTGAATGAAGGATTATTAAGCAACCTGCAGAGTTTGGTCTTTTCACTTCAGCTACCCATTACCATGAAAGAAGGATTATTATTAAACAACCTTCAGCTGAAATTAAGTACATACCAATCTAAGAATGTGCACAGTAACTGTGCTAAACAGTAACTAAAGGTTCTATGATTCTGAGCAATGCTCAAAGGGACATACCAAAAACTTGGACCCAAAGCTAAAGCCCACTTGAGGCTGCAAGATTCACCCTCTCACACTGTGCAGGCATTATCAGATTCGACTGCACAAAGCTTTCCCTACCATTTTAGCACTGTAATACAGTTATCCCTTGCCAAGCAAACTAACCATTCTGGATTTTTTTTTTTTTTTTTTTTTTTTTTATAATTCCTACTGCATAAGAAAGCAGGGAGGAGTTGGAACCAGATAAAAAGGGAAGAAGAGGCTAGACATGGCCTAGTCGAGCAATTTGAAGTAAAAGCCATATTTTTTAAGAAAACCACAATTCTTCAATATGAAAATTAATAAAGTGTCATAATAATGTATATCAAACAGAGTCCACTGTATTAGAAAATTGAAGTGACAGAACACTAAAATTACTTAACACTTTTTTATCTGAATTATACCCATATTCAAAGAATTACAATTATTGCTGACAGTACTTGCCTAATCCAAACTTCTAAAGAACTCTTCAGAATTTATTAACATCCTACCTGCACAACTGCAAAAGGCTGATTGTTGGCAGTATTGCTGTTTTGGAACTGTGTGAGCCAGTACCGTGCTTCCCGGGGGTCCCCACCGACTTGGGTAAGTAGAGTCCGCACATCCCGGTAAATAAGCGAACGGCTTGCCATCTGCGCAGCACTCCTTACTGCCGTTGGGGACTCTGGGCGTTGAAAACGGACTCCGCCATCCTCCTCCTCTTTGCGACCGGCGGTAGTACTGCTGTGGCGAACGCTACAACCGTTGGCACTGCCATGTTGGCACGAGAGACCACTGTCACTACCGGCGGACTGTCCTGACAGCGCACTAAGGTGGCGAAGTTTTGGACACTGACAGCTTTGGAGACCGGTTTGTAAAAGCACGGGTTTACTAAGTATATGCGAGGCCGCAACAATGGCACTACAACAGGCTGAACCAGTATAAACGTGAGGCATTGTACTGAGATAAACAGTACACTGCAACCAGTAATTAACCGATAAAAACAGAAATACTACTTAGCTTACTACCGACCGTACAGTAAACGTGCTGCGACTCCTAGCACTCTTGCATCAGCCCAACTGTAGTTCATCAAGTGGGTGGAGTTTGCCCTCAGTGCCCAACCTCTTTCCCTACAGTTACTACTACCAATGAATGGTCGTCTGACGGTAGCGGTGGCGGTGGTGTTGGACAGGCAGGCCTCCCAACTGTCTAGGAGTTTCAGAGATGGACGTTGCCTCAAAAATGTGCTGCGCCTGTCACAAAGATTAAGATTGTGATAATACTAATAAAGCCTTAACAGTTGGATGCTGCATAATGCTATCTGTTACAGCTAACAGTGTGCATTTTTCACCGTAGAAATCCATGTTACCACAAGACGTACTGTATGCACTCAAATAAGTACCTTTTCTTAAGAAGCATTATGATTTGTGGAAGCCAGAAGAGATTTAAATTACCCAAGCTGATGTCCCAAAAAACACGTACAAAGAGGGAATTATTCGGCAAAAGCATGCCTTTTAACCGGCAGTGTGGTATAGAGGGATAAAGCCCTGTCTGCTATACCTCTCTGCCTCTTAGCACAAGAATTCTGCTCAAAGCCAAAAATAATAGTGCGTCAAAGGCCCCAAATCTATCTTAATCCTTGCATTTATAGGTTCTTGGGTATGTACTAGGCTAATGACCACCAGGCCCTTTATAAGCCTAGCAGGAGCGGCCTTAGGTCAAATGGTGCCCTAGGCAAAAGGGCTCCATGGCACCTGTCATCACACCACCTGGTACCCCCATCCTGGTCTACCTACAGCAATTGTTGTGTCTTTCGGCTTTTCCCGGTTAGAGGTCGCCACAGCGGAACTCCGGTCCGCTAATGATTGGCAATAGATTTTTACGTGCTGAGTTGCCAGCCCTGACTCACAACCTTCAACAAAGGTACGCCCATTCACGCATGTCTCCACACAGAAGACGCTCTAGCTGAGAATCGAACAGGACAATGTCTTACTGTGAGGCGACAACGCTACTGCAACACCACCACCGCAGTATGGTCTACCTACACCAATTAAATACTGGAAAAGCTCCCCTACTAGAGTGGCGCCCTAGGCAGCCGCCTAGTTGGCCTATGTTTAAGGCCGGCTATGAAGCCTAGCCACACAATCACCATGGGCATCTGTTTGAAGGGGTATGTTAGGAGGTTCCTAAAAGTTTAGTGTGTGTGTGTGTGTGTGTGTGTGTGTTGAAGGTGGTATGTCCATTAGGGAATATTTAGAGTCAGCCTCTGTCTATCATAGAAATAGAGGCCAGTGAATTTTCGATTTCCCATCCACATAGAAAGTTGCTAGCATAATAGCTTTTGTATTAATGTGCATTTTCCGAACAGTATGATCTGAAACTGAAATGTCTGTCCCCTGTGTACTGTCTTCAGTTATCAGTGATTTGCCAGAAAACCAGAAATCTTATGATGGACAAACTAGAATTATTAGGCAAAATTCTGGAATATTCTGAAAGTTAAGAACTATGCTGTCAGCCTACTTTTATTGTACTGATTAGTACCTGAAATATATAATGTAATTTAAGAAATTCACATTATATGTCTTTCTAGCCATATCTCTCAAATGTCTTTTCCATTAAAAGAATTTGTCTGGCAGCCCCTCCTACCTTCTAATTTAGAAAGCTGGGCCAGTCCCTTTACAAACAGTATCAAAACAGCATAACGGATGTAGAAGACGTGGATTGGAAATATGCATCATGAGGCATGAGTACTTAATTGCAATCATCACTATTCTAGCCTCAAAAGAATTGATTTGGTGGTACGTATTTTAAAGTTATGAGACCCTAGTTATAGCATAGAAAATCTTAGGTTTGATTAGTGGCTTGGGTGCTGGAAAAATCATCCAGGAGGGGTGTGAGTGAATGGTTACTGTTGTGTTACCCATTCAGTGGTGAAGGGGTTGGTACACACCTTGCTACAAGAGCCATGAGTGTCATTTAGACTGCAGGGGTGCACTCTGCTTTAGAAAGAAGGCCGGGAATTGGGGGTGAGCATTGCTGTCTTGCTCAGTATGGTGCGCATGTAGATGCCTGCAGCTGCAGGAGTGCCAATCATAGCAGGTACTGCACTATTCTTTCCGACCAACAAGAGAAGGGGATAGGAGTAGTAGATAAAATATTCTGATTCCTAACAGAATGATTGCTTGGAATCACTGACTTTAAAACCTGATTCCCAATGTCCTTGGAAGCCAGGAAGTGAGAGGATGTAGACAAACAGAGGCTCAACAGAGGATGTGTACAAAATGGAAATTCCTGGCTAAACCTCTGACTTGTAGAACATTTGACTGTAGATTGAAATTCATCAGTTCAAATCCAGGTGTCCCCTTGGTGGCTATTTGGTTAAGTGATATGAGTCAAAGTTAGGGGACCATTGTCAAAAGAAAGAGAAATATTTACTGGGGTTCCAAAGGGGTGAGTCATAGGATGAGTGCCATTTGGCATCCATATAACAGACATCATGAAAATTAACCCCCCTGAATGCTTTTTATTTACAGGGCTATTTCTCCACTTCACAATCTGTACTTTTGTCAGAGCATGGCAGTAAAGCACCCACTACTGTCAAATGACAGACACATCAGCAATACATAGAATAATGGAAGATTTCAACTGATTCCTACCACTAACATGCAGAAAATTGGTCTGCTTGTGTGTTGCTCACTCATGATCAATCAGTTACAGCCCAGACATGTTGTTTAAGCCTTCCTCAAATCATCAATCCATAAATAATTTATCTAGTCTCTGAGAAAATATTTTTCTCACCTATTTCCTTCAAGTTTAGTTTCAAACTGAGTGTCTAGCTAAGCAAATGCAGGTCTTTCTCCCTTTTTTGCAGCTTATTTTTAAACAGAAGAAATGGATCCAGTATCTAACAGCCAACTGAAGTTCACATGGTCTCCTCAGATGTGTTGGCATGAACACTCACAGTTGGGTGCAGCTATTATTTTTATTTTTTTATTTAACATTTTTTGACTGGGAAAGTCCAACTAGGTTCCACAGATCCTCTTTTCAGCAGAGGCCTGGGGAAAAATGCTCCAGAAGCATGTCTTTAGAATGTGGGAGGAAACCGGAGTACCCGGAGGAAACCCACGTGAACGCAGGGAGAACATGAAAACTCCACACAGAAGGCACCCCAGCCGAGTATCGAACTGGAGAACCTCTTGCTGTTAGGTGACAGCGTTAACTGCTGCACCACTGCGCCGCCCAAAAAATTACTATTACTCAACATCTTATGGATTCCATTTCCTCACTGCATCCAAGGCCTCTTGTGGGTCAAGAAAGGACTTCCACCTGCAGTAAACATTATTTTCAAATATGCTGCATAAATTAAACAGAATTTTACCTTCATGATGCTACTCATTTGTGTCACATGAAGCAACATTCCCCATTCTCTTCTAGTACCACTGATATAATCCCGTCCATCAAAAAATATTGTTTGGTTATATAAAAAAAACTCTTGCCCAGTATCCATAGTGAAAATAGGAGGATGAAATTATTATTACATTTATGAGAGCATTTTATTAGAATGTTAATGGGGGTTGTAAACCCCAGCTCTAGATGATTGTCACTACTGAAGTGACACCCCAACCCCATGTGCAAAAATGGGAAAAAGGGGTTGTGCGTGGATATATATATATATATATATATATATATATATATATATATATATGTGTGTGTGTGTGTGTGTGTGTATGTGTGTGTGTGTGTGTGTGTGTGTGTGTGTGTGTGTGTGTGTATATATATATATATATATATATATATATATATATATATGTGTGTGTGTGTGTGTGTGTATGTTCTCTTTATCTGAAATATAGGTAGATCTCAAATGGAATAAATAAACACCTCAAAAGCTGGTAATATTAATTTAATAAGGACTACCAACCTTTAAAAATGAATGCTAGCATTTACTGGTATATACTAACAATTTCTATAATTTGGATTAGGCAAGACACTTGAGTGACTTCTCTTAGAATTTTAAGAATCATGGAACAAGCTTGAATGTTGGTGTTAAATGCTTGCTAACATGCAATTTCTGAAAAGTAAGAACCATATAAATGTAAAGCATAATATTTTTTAATTAATGTAATCATCAGTGAGCTTTTACAAAATCATATATTTTTTTCAAGGGCAAAACAAAAAGAGACAAAATAGGGACAGATGAAAGATATGCAATTGGTATTAATTTAAGTATCACCCATCTTCAGAATTTCGCAACACTTGAATTTAAATTTTACTTCCAAATTGTACGTTGCTCCCTTTACAACTGCTTGTGTTTAATTAAATTAAGTATGGCAACATTTGTTATTTCTTCCACAAAAGTCATACCAAGCGGTGTCCTACAACAGTTCCCATATCACCATCACTGTCTTCAGCAAATGCCCTAACTGATGCAAACCATAATACAACTTAGTGCAATAACAACGCCACGTGGAAATGTTTGCATGATGCTGCTGCTAATAAAAAAAATTCAAGTCCATTCAGGTCGCCTGATATTTACCTCTGATGCAAGATTATTGCATTTACAGGGTGAAACCACTGCTGATGCATTTTCACTCACAAATGGTTCATTACCTAGCTAGAGGTATAGAGTATTCATTTTTCTCCATGAATGCCTAGACACTGTAATACTGAGAGTTTTAAGGAGAGCCGAAGTAACTCTCTCGTGACTCGTGGTGACCACCTACATCACACCCATTGTAATCTACCACTACTCATACTAACATGAAAGGCTTTTTCAGAGTTCAGGTTGGGTTCTCATGCCCAATATAGGCAAATAATATCAAGGCTTAATAGATAATGATGAAGTTTACCTGCAAGAAGCATTAAAATGAATCTGAACATGGAGCAGTTTGCAAAAGGTTTTTTAGTATATTCTATGAATGCCACAGACAAATACAGGTCATGCAATGCTGCTATCTAAAGTAACAGGGATGTTACTTGACCAACTTTCCTGATACTTTAGAATGATTATTTGCCATTAAGGGGAATAAGTATTTATCTAGAGTCTTCATTTTAAGTCACAAAATTTATGATGGATTCAGTGTTTCAAATGCAAGTTTATTGTTGCTAGGCATGGCTTATGTGTTACTATTTGCAAATCACACTTCATTTTGGCAGACTATTGGTTTCAGTAGTAAAACATTGATATCCAGCACTCCTTCATATAATCTAGTGACTTCATAGGTACAATATTACTAAGAAATGATTGTATAATTGCTAGACTGGACATCCTTTATATTCTTTTCTTACACTTTCTTCATTCACAGAGATTCCTGGATTTTGTAAACACAAACTCCCTGGATCAGATAGTCAATACACCAACCAGAACTGCAACCATACTGGATCTGATCCTCACTAATATGGGAGAATGCTGCACACTGCCTACTGTAATGCCTTCCCTGGTAAGGTTAGACCACCTAATGGTATCCTTTGAAGTAAAAATAAAACCTGGAATGCAGCTAAACCTGGGATATTCAGGAACTATTCTAAGGCTAACCTCCTGCTATTAAGTGAGAACCTGGAAAAATTTCAAGCCCCCATAAACTCTGTGAATACTGCTGCCTATGCAGAACTGATCACAGAAACCCTATACAAGCATGTTAATAGCTGCATAGAGATAGCCTTACCCACCAGGAAGAAGTACAGAACTAATTAAAAAAAACAAGCCACCCTGGTGGAATCACAAAATCAATAGGTTGTATAACAGGTGGAAGAAAAGCATGGCAAAAATTAGGAGGTGCAGCACCCAGCAGGATAAAAGGACTCTCATCAAACTAAACAAACAACTCAGAGGACAAATAAAGTCTACTAAAGTCAAATTTGAGGTAAGTTTAGCCTCCCAGGCCAAGGACAACCACAAAGCATTCTTTAGCTATGTCTGCATCCTCAAAGGCAATACACAATTGTGTGCAGAGCTCATTGTAAATGTAGCCACCTATACTAAGCCAGAAGGCATAGCAAACATCCATGCTGATACAGTCAGCTCCAACTTTACCCCTCTCTCCCCCTCAATCTTCCTTCGGGAAATATCATCAAATATAACTCCTCCTACTATCACTAGGGAACAGGTCCTTAATGCTATATCTAAGACCAAGTACACTGCATCAATGGGCCCAGTCAATATCCCAGGATGCCTTCTAAACAGCATGAAACATGGCCTATCAGGGCCTCTGTAATTACTATTTAACTGTAGCCTCCAAACAGGCTTCATGTCCCATGAATGGAGAAAGGCAACAGTCATCCCTCTGCACAAAGGTGGGCCATCTACAGACCCTATAAAGTACAGACTTATAAGTCTCACTAGGCTGATATGTAATGCCATGGAAATAATTATCATTGAGATGATCAACAGAGATATAGTAAACTTCCAGACACCGGACCCAACCCAGTTTGGTTTCGTCAAGG
This sequence comes from Protopterus annectens, assembly GCF_019279795.1. Lineage (NCBI taxonomy): Eukaryota > Metazoa > Chordata > Ceratodontiformes > Protopteridae > Protopterus > Protopterus annectens. Next base: position 1,159,900,107 of record NC_056747.1, on the reverse strand, counting down.
GCAGATCATGCCTACTCAACCTGGTGGACTTCTTTGACAAGGTCACCAAAGCAATGGATGATGGCAAAATCGTTCACACTGCTTACTTTGACCTGGCCAAGGCATTTGGCACAATACCCCACTTAGGCATTGTTGACAAACTCAAGAGGTTAGGTACAAATCTGTATGTCACCCAGTGGATAGCCAACTGTCTCACAGAGAGGACCCAGCAAGTTAGAATTGGGGAGTCCACCTCTACAAAGAGGCCAGTCACAAGTAGAGTCCCTCAGGGATCAGTCCTTAGATCACTCCTTTTTGGCATTTACTTCTTAGAAGTCAAGGCCAATGTCAGTGGTCTCTGGCTGACAAAAGTTGCAGATGATTGCAAATTAGGAGATGTCATTGAATCTCACACTGACACAAATGTTCTCCAGGAGGGGCTGACACAGACAAACAACTGGTGTCAGAGACATGGACTAAAACTAAATGCCAAGAAATACATAATAGTACCCTTTTGGAAGTCATCCATCCCTGGTAACTGTCATATTGACAACACGCCCCTTAGAGTTGACCCAGATAGTCAGGGACTGAGGGACACATATAGATAATAATCTTGCCTTTGACCATCATTTGTCTACAGTGGTGAGGAAATCATTCTATGTTGTGCAACTGATAAACAAAGGTATGGCATCTAAGTCCAAGGAAGTCATTGTTTCACTTTATTTGGCATCCATCAGACCTATCATTGAGTACAAGGCCCCGTTTGGTGCATACCTAACTAGGCATATCCAACAACTGGAATGTCCACAGAGGTTCCTCACTAAAAGAATACAGGGCGTAAGTAAAATGTCTTCTGCAGACCACCTCAAGGCCCTATCCCTGTGTTCTGTCTCCTACAGGCTTTTGAGGGGAGATCTATGCCTGGCATACAGAGCATTGTCAGACCCCACTCTGACTGACTTCCTGCATATCTACAAAACAAATAATAGCAGAATTACCCATTCTAAAGACTTAAACCTTGCCTATGAAATAAATAGGACCTGCTGGAGGGATAGGTATGTATCCCAGAGACTAACACCTCTATGGAACAGGCTTCCCATCCATGTGAAGTAGAGTTCCTCCCTAACCCAATTCAAGTGTAACTTGGACAATTATATGGGAAACTGGAAATTCATCCCTGGTTTGGCATCTCTGTCTCTAATGGACACAGGTAGCCTATAAATGGTTCATCTCCCAGACCCATGCTTACACTTATCAAGGGTATCAGAACTCATCAGAGATCTGGGATGCATGGTTACGCTTAAAAAGGCCCTTGTGGCTGTTAAGCTAGTAAACACTTATGAACCTATGAACATATTCCCCTCATTCTTAAAAGAAAAAAAAAATAACCTGGCAAATGAAAATGTTTCTTAGCAATAATAAACTTTCTTTCTTATTTTATTTTGCTTTCCTATGTATAAAATAAAAAAAAAACAGTTTGCTTATGTAGTCCCTGTGAATTTATTGACTGATTATCTGTCAGACAGAGCAAAAGTGTTCCTCCATGCAGGTACAAAGCAATTCGATGAGCTCTGCCAGAGTTGCCCACATGCTAGAAGCATGTGACACACCTGCTCACTGCCACTTGCCTGAAAAAAACAAGTGCTTACACTCCCACTTGCCTGAACTCCCATTTTTGTATAGCCCTCCCAATCCCTAATCTTATATATTATGTAGCCCTACTACAACCTAAATGTTAAACCTAAAACTCTAAAACAACAACCTCTCTCCCTAAATCTAAATTCGCTGTATACTCCTTAACCCTAAAACTCCCCTTCCGCTCCCTAAGTCTAAAACTCCAACCTCGCTCCCTAAAGCTAAATTCCTTGATTACTCCCAAACCCTAAAACGTCCTTCCACCTAATCCTAAAACTCTAGCTACCCTCCCTAAATCTAAATTCCCTGATCACTGCCTAACCGAAAAATTCCCTTCCTGCTCCCTAATCCTAAAGCTCCATGGTCCCTAATAATAAATCCCCCTCCTGCTCCCACCCCACAGCAGCTTACCTAAACTCATATTTGAGTTTGAGCGCAAGCAGCACTGCTCCCCATGGCTGCTTTTGCCCGAACTGATATTTGAGTTTGAACGCAAGCAGCAGCCTAGCCAAGTCACTTGACACTTGAGTACCTGGTTTCAAAACAATGGGTTTCAAGCTCTTTGGATTTGAGTGCTTGTAGTAGAACTTTTTCTGACTAATACCATCCTTTAATTTGTCAGTGATGGGCTGATGGCATTTGTGGGCTAATTTCTTTTCAAAGAACATATGCTTTTGGTTGAATCAGTATTCGGTCAGTAGTGAGTCAGAATTTATTTTTGGCATCAAGCTTTTTTCTGCAAAAACTGGTTGTTTGAACACAATGCCTATTGTGAAATGAAACTGCAGTTTTCATTAAGGTGTGTCAGTTTATTGTGTTGGCAAAGGTTTGAAAAAAAATTGTCCTTGAAAGAACATTTTACCATGGCCACACAACAGAAGGGTAAACAGATGAAATATATTGTTGAAGAACACAGACTCTTGCTTAATCATGTATTTTTCCACCAGTAAGTTTAAGCAATAGGAACCACCATTAAAACTCTTATAGTTTACATTTTTGTATTCTGATTAAATCTTTTAGTTCTTTTCAATCTTACATCAGCAGAATATATGGCTGTAAACTATTGCAGTTCTACCATTGTTTGTGTACATCTTGTCACACCTTTATTAGCATTCAGACCCCTATTTGTGATTTAATTCATTACACTACAGCATGATAGCTCTTATTGTAATAAACGAAAAACACATTTTGCATTCCTTCAGAAAAGAATGAGAATTGTTATGTATTTTGCTACAAGCAAATGACTCTCAAATTCTACACTGGCTTTGCCTGCTTAAGTCAGCGAGCCTGATCTCCTGGTGCTTGTTTAATTTGTAGAAGTCTGAACAGCATTCTGCAGAAAAACAGAAAAGAGGAAACTTAAATGTACTGCTGCTATATGTACAGCTAAGGCCGTCTTACAGATGACTTTAGTTTAGACCAAAATGAGTTAGCTTAAAAAGTTTGATAAATGTGAATGAGTCTGTTGTCTGTAAGAGAACGACATAGCAAGAGATACACTGAAGCACTTCAAATGATGGGAAGAGAATGTGATTCTGTCATTCATCACATCAGAGTGAAATTCCCTCCCTCTAAATACATATCTAATGGCAATAAAAAGAGTGATGATTGGCTAAGTAGTGATCATATGAGTGTGCCATCAAATGTGGCTATCGGAAAGGGTCTTCAGACTTCATTTTGTGGCAGTTTACTAGCTTGTTTGTGTATTTGCAAAGGTCAGATGGAGCATTATGTGTATTCCCTTCAATGACTGCAATATTGTCTCTGAAACACAAAATAATTTTATGGCATTTGACCGTGATACTTCCATTTTAGGCTACTGGGACTCATTCTTGGGCTGTTTAATACCAGAGTTTACGAGAAAGAAGTGTTCATTTCTGAATGACAGTTGAATAAATGCCTGTACCCCTTTTAGCCTATACTACACTTTTTCATTTTACTGAGAGCAGCTCTTTAAATGGCTCAAACATTTTTGTAACAAGGATGTGATATATGATACATAGCCCTGATAAGATGGAATGATATTCAGAAAATGCCTAACTTGAGTTTCATAATTTACTGGTGCTGGAATGCATAGAATGCATAATTTCTTTTGGCTTTTCACTCTGGAGTATTATTACCCAGCCTTGTCAGTCTGCATTTTGTTTTATTAATGGGAAAGACTACTGGCAAATATATTGATGAAACAAATTTGTAAAATATTAGAGTCTCAGAATTAAATAGGTATTTCTGAACAACATTTGAATAAATGCCTCCCTCATTCCCACTCATTTAGTTTCCAATACACTTTATTTCAATTTTACTAACTGCAAATATTTAATGGATTAAATATGTTTCTGAAAAGAAAACATTTCCATACAATGCACAGCATGGTAGAGTAAAAATTATCTTTTTCAAATTCCATTTTTGAGTTTGAGGCTTTATTGGTGTCAGAAAGTTTCTTTCCTGATAACTTTTATTTTAGGAGTTGGTTAGTGCTTCAACCTGCTAATCTAAGTTTTGTCCTATAATTATCTTGGCAAAATCACTATGAGTTTAGCACATCATCTATCCTTGTTATTTTATTGCAGGTTAATTTTTGTGAATGAACCATGATGAGCAGAAAGGTACAATTCAGTGCATAAGAAAAGTATAACAAGAAGGAGATGCAATGCGATTAGACAATGCCTATGTACCTTTACAGTTAGACATAGCACATGTACCCTTAAGTTCATTATTTCATTGTTAGTTAAGCAAAACATCATTTTAATAGGCTTTAATGATAAAATTGTTTATTCATTTCATGGCACAGTGCCTCATACTGTGGGCCTTATAATAAACATCACATCACATGAACTAAGCAAATATTTCCCTTAAGAGATACAGATAACCTTGACTATTCTACTGATAAGGCTATTGACAGAGAAAAGCCTGCAGAGAGTGTTCCTGGATGGTAAGAATCAACATAATGGCATCATGAGCTCCACACAAATAGCAGAGGTCAAATCCTGCCTGGACACCGTGCAGTGCTTTTCTTTGACCATAGTGTAAATAACTTCCAGTGGACTGTATATGCATTACAATCAAAGAAGTGTCAAGAAGACTCAGAGTTGTGTAATTTCACAACTTAAGAGTGGAATCTGTAAACCAGTCAGATATCCTAGATACAAAAAAGATTTATATTTTTGCACTGAGAGAATTTTAAGTCAGGCTATGTCTAAGAAATACTAAATTATTTAATTATGGTAAATGGATAAAAATCACACTGAGTGAAAGACCCCATTACAAAGACAACCAGGGAAGAAAAGCCTTGAAAAAATTCCTATTAAACTCAGTCCACACAAGTCAGGGGCATTATATATTGGTCTAAAGCAAGCAACACAAGGGACGTATATAACAATTGCAACCTGATAAAACATGTATGTACAACAAGGAAAAAGGTAATATTGTACAAACATGCTGCCAGATAATACTATAGGTTAAAATATTGTTCTAAGGTAATGACAGGTGTAACTATATAATCCATAATTTGCATACATTTCACTCTCATTACACATTAATGACTTAACCATGTTACCATCTGTGCACATATATTTCTATAGTCTCTTAATTCATACTTATTTTCAATATTTATTGCAATTTTATATGTTTCTTCATTAGCTGACTACTGTGACTCTGCAAATTATTTTCCAAATAAATAATTTAAAAATGATTTGTATGGAGATCCTCTGACAAACAATGCATTGTTAACAAGGGAGCATGTCAGGTTGCCAAAGGTAGTTTCAGTGAACATATAAACAATGGAGTAAACTCGGCAAAATTGCATTCTGCAACATTAGAGTTTGTCTTTTTCTTTACTGTTGTGTGACCCCCCTCCCCAGTGTTGGTATATATATATATATCTATAGTTCCCCTTCAGAAGGTCGAACGGCTGAAATCTCGAAATGCATATGGCTGAGACTATATGCTCAAAATTTCAGAAGTTCGACCTTCTGAATGGGGATTGGCATACAGCGCAGAATGGGAGATTTCCCTTTCTTCGCTGTAGTGCGATCTTGGAGTTGGTATAAATAAGTAGCAGGGCTGTGGGGGTGCAGGGGGCTTGCCCCCCTGCAGAAACATTGTTTGTGTTTCGTTGTTTTTTTTTCCCTTTCAGAAGGGTGAGCTTATGAAATTCGAGCATATGCATTTTGAGATTTCAGCCGTTCGACCTTCTGAAGGGGAACTATATATATATATATATATATATATATATATATATATATATATATCTATATAAGTTCAGTTGTGTGTGGGGATCAATCCACATGGAAGGAGTAGGGGGCTTTACCCTCCCAACAAAAAAACTTTCCTGAAAATGTTTGTGGAAGGCACTTTCGATGAGCATTTTTCATTTTTTTACATTTGCTGTAACTGGCTTTAATGAAGTGATGCAAAACTGTTCATAAAAGGGGAAGTTGCAATGCAAATGACTGTATCATAAGCATCGGTATAGCCTGGATTTTTGAAATTGTACACCATTTTATACACCAACTCCTAGAATGCAGCCCTCTGTGCCAAGGATATTCCCATCCTAGACACTGCATTTTTTTGAAATAGTATTCTCATGAACAGCTCCCTTTTTCCTCATTCTGACCTGGGGTCAGGATATGCATCAGCTGTTATCACTTCTTTGTTCAGACCTACTCATGTACCTTCTTTGACAGTCAGACCCTCCTGACCCAGGTGTTCCCTTCCTACAATTCATCCATCTCTAGGTTCTTCATCCTCATCTCATCTTGTTTTCTTCTTGTTTCTCCCAAAACTGTTTACCATACTGTCTTCTGCTTTTCTGCACACATTACTGAACCACAGTAATCTGTCCTGCTTGACCTTCTTTGCAATTGGGGTACTTTGGCTTGTACTTTGATTTTCTCATTTTTCATCTATCCCACAGTGTGAATCCTACTACCTTTCTCAGGCACTTCATCTCTATCAGTTCAAGCTTATTCAGATGCTTTGTCTGACGTCCCTCACTTCTGTGCCATACAGGAACACTGGTCACACCACTGTTTTGTACACCTTACTTTTCAGCTTCTTTGCATTCTTCTGTCCCAAAGCACTCCTGACACTCTGCTCCGGGTGGCTGCAGCTCCTCTGATTCTAGATTTGATCTCCTCATTCAGTCTTCCCTTCTCCTCAACCACACCTCCCACACACTTGAAGCAGCTAACCTGTTCTACTGTTTTCCTTTCAACTTCAATATTTAACTTCTTATGAATTCCCCTATTTTATGTTATTCCTTTTCAGAATCTGTTTGTAGTTTCACATTGTCTACATACAGCAGCTGCCCTTTTCAACCTGTTTGCTGATGCAGTCCTTTACCAGTATGAACAAAAAAAGGCTCAGAGATGAGTCCTGATGTACACTGACTCTCACCAGAATCCCTTTGTGAGTCCAAACACTTTTTGTACTTTTGTTAGTGGGTCCTTATACATAATAAAAAAACACTTGCCAGTGGAAAAAAAAAAAAAAACGCTGCACACAAAAGAAATATAAAATTTTAATACAACTACTCTAGTGCCTCGGCAACAAAGCCTTCCAGGAGTTATTACATAATGGCAAAAAAAACAAACACTGGTGGTCCTTGTACATAGCTTGCATTAATTCTACCAGTGTTTTCAGGGCATTGAACCATCACAGGACTGCCCAAATCAGCTTTCTTGGGACCTTGTCATATGTTTTCTCCAAGTCTGTGGATGCTCAGTTGTACTTTTTTCATTTCTAGCTGCTTCTCCGTTATCTATCAAATTGTAAATATTAAGTAGATTGTGCTGTATCCTGATCTGAATCCAAAATGCTTATCTCCCATCTTGCTTTCTACCATTCTGCATATTTATTTATCACTTTCCTTTTCCAGCAGTTTTGTGCAGTGTGACAGGAGATTGATACCTTTGCACTATCTAGCTCCTTTTTTTCTTGAGAATGCTTATTCTCCAGTTATCTGGGATGTGCATCTCTCTCTTTACTGTAATGTATACCCTCAGGAGCTATTTCTCCCCTAAAGTCCTCAGCATCTTAATCATATCTGCTGAAATTTCATTGGAGCCTGACATTCTGTATGCCTTCATCTTTCTTAGTGGAAATTGTACCTCATTTAGAATGTGTTCCCCTTCTTCTGCCAGTGTAGCCTGTGTATGCATCACTTCAGCTTCTGTATTTTTTTTTTCATTCAGAAGCTTCTTGAAATACTCCTTTAATTTGGCCTTGATGTCTTCCTTTCCATTATTAGAAAAAAATGAAACTACAATCTTGAGCAAAAAGCACATTTAGCCAACTAGGCATTGTGAAAAAAAAAATCACAAAACATATAACTTAATAAAAGAATAGCAATGTATGCATTTTTTAATTTAAAGTGTAGCTCATCTGTCTGCACAAAACAATTGTAAAAAAACTGTATGTTATGGTATACATGGTGTCTGCAGCTTGTTGAGGTATTGCTTCTTTTTATAATGTCCCATTTTGTTACATGACTAGAATGGCGCTTACAACCCATTCCAACTCTGGTGGAGACTTTCAATGGAAATCTGATGATATGTAGCAGAAGTGTGGATTGCAGAACATCTGCTGGACAGTGCAAAAACAGGAGTGACATGCTATGTTCCTTGGGACAGCTGTACCATATTTTAAAACATACAATGCCTCACTTTTCTTTTATTTGGGCATGCTTTATTTTTATCCTATTTGGAAAAGAAAAAATAAATTATTTATCTTTTAACCATTACCTTTTCCAGAATTATAATTGTAGTTCAATAGTTGTGAAACACTGATGAACACACATACACAATTCAACAATTGTTTTACTGACTGTGTTTCTGTAAGTAACATCTGTCTACTATTGTTACCAATGCAAGTTAATGATTAATGTGTTAAATGCCCAAAACGATAACAAAATATCAGTGGTTCAGCAAGTAGTCCACTTATATTTGATGACAGACGTTCAGAAGACTGTGGGTACTATTCCCATCACTGACGTTTTGATTATTTTTTTCCTTTACTTAAACTGTGGTGCATCATAAGTGTGTGTGTGTGTGTGTGTGTGTGTGTGTGTGTGTGTGTGTGTGTGTGTGTGTGTGTGTGTGTGTGTGTGTGTGTGTGTGTGTGTGTGTGTGTGTGTGTGTCTGTGTGTGTGTGGGGGGGTGCTATTGTCTTGAATATACCATCCTTCAGATAAGATGGAAAACTGGAGTTCTTATCTGCCTAAGTTAGTTGCATTTCCCCTGGCACCTATTAAAAAGCAAGGTCCTTATATTTACACATTTATGCAATCAATTTAAATCATTTTCATTTTTATATTTTACACATCAAACTTGCCATTCATATACTTTTTTATCAACCCCTCTCCTTTTTCCAAAACCATAATCTAATTTTCTTTAATATTAGTGACAATATCCAGCATCTATTAAACATAATGTAATTAATTCTTTCATTCCATAATACCCAAACTACATAAAATATTTTCTTATCTAAATCTATTTTTACATTTTTTGTTTCTATTTTCCTAATATCCATATTTATATCCTCATTATTTTCAACATTTTCAAAAACATTCTATGCATAATTTACTCCACATTTTTAACTCTCTCGCATTTTAGGAAAATGTGTTCTGCTGTTTCTTCTTCTCTATAATACAAATATATTCTTTCACTTTTCCTTTCATAAGGCATATTTGCCTTTATGGGTAATTTCTTTATTTCAATTTCCACAAAAAAATCTTGGCATTCAACATTATGATTTCTTTCTTTCTTTAATTGCTTTAATCTTTACTTCTGGAATATTTTCCCATGGATTCATATAATAATATTTCCTGATAATATTATTATACCATGTTTTATATCTACTTCCACTTCATTATCTACTTCCACTTCATCAGTCTTTACAAAGACATGTGTCTGGAGCATTTCTTCCCGAGCCTTCACTGAAAATTGGCTTTGTTCCAAGTCGGACTTTCCCGGTAAATGTTAACTAAATAAATAAAAATAAATACATTTTCCACACTCTTATCTTTTGATAATTCTCTATTTCTTTATTAAAACATTCTTTTGTTCTTTTATTCTTTTTTATATTTTCCCAGAATTTCTTAAACTTAAATACATTTGTCACTAATTTCTTCTTTTTTTTTCATTTAACCATCTCAATACCTTATACAAATTGAAGTAACATAAATTATATGATTTATCTTATCATACCTAATCATCCTTCTTTATTCATGTGTAATACACCCCCTTTTAACAGGATTTAAACTCAATCTCTATTTAAAGGAGAAGGATATTTCTAGTAAAAGTTTTTCATACACTAGAAATCAAGACAACACTAGATAAATATGCTGTCTTTCCTAAATAAATGAATTAATCATATGTACTTTTATATGCTAATCTGTACATTTTCCATAATATACATATATATATTTCCTTTATTATGATATCCCATCCCTTCTTATTTTCTTCTTTATCACAATTGACATCTCCTGTAATTATTATATCCATGTTTACAAATACATAATCTAGTATTTTCTGAAATAGATTCTCCCTTTCTTTGCTACTCACCATACCTCTCAACTGTCCAGATCTTCGCAGAATTTCCAGAATTTTGCCTCATATTTTTGGTCTGTTTCTCATAAAATTGTGGTTTTCTGGTAAATCATTGCCATATGTTTGAGGATTGAAGTCAGCAAATAAAGACAGACATTTGAGTTTCAGACTTCATACCCATCAGACTATTCATGTTAAGGCAAAACCTGTTATTCTATCAACTTTTAACATTTGTAAGAGCAATATTTAAAAATTGTCCATATTTTTGTGCCTTTGTCCTCCCATTATTTATGGCTTTGTCCAGATTTCTTGGTCTAAGAGGTTGAGCGGTATGCTACTCACATATACATACACAGCAATACTTCCATAGACTTTTTCTTGCAGTCTCGTCTATAATTGTCAACCATTCTAATATAATATCCAACATTTTCACTAATCTTCTACATAAAAACTGCTATTCCTGAACACTCTTCTTTCCCTGTGTTCCATATGATTTCCCCATCCCATATTTTTGTGTCTGTAGTCTTTCCTCATGTATCAGAATTCTTACGTCCTCCAGAATAGTCAAATCAGCATCACATTTGTCACACCATTCTAAAATTTCCATCCTTCTAGTACTAGTTTCCATACTAGTAGCATTCACTGAAAGAAAATCCTAAATTTTCCTTTCCCTGTTTCCTTAGTTTAGGAGATATTATATATACTAATTTCTTATAAGAAATTACTCATCCATTCCTTTTCTTCTTTATCTTTATATTAGTGGCTTTAAATGTTCTTTTTCTATCTTTTGGTCTTCTATCAATGGAATTATTTTTCCTCATACTATATTACAACTTATATCATCTTCATAACTAAATACTGATTCTATCTCTAATTCATCTCCATTGTTTTTTCAGTGTCTCCCTTTTTTCTGAGGTTTCATCTGTTTCTATCTCATCTTCAGTCCATTCTTGTTCTTTCTCTTTACTCGGATTTATAACACAACTTGTTTTTTTTCTTTATAATCCATCTATAAATGCCTTTTTTTTTTACATTTATAACATTCAAGTTCACGTGTTTTTGCTTCATGTCCTGTTTTACCACATATATAACATTTCTTTTTGTCATAACTATTAACTAAATGTCTTTTATTTCCGCCAAAATAATATGCCTTTGGTTGTCCCCAGTGTTGTACAACACCCTTGTTGCCATCAACATTTTTAATACTCAGAATATGTGCAATTTATTTTACATTTTCCTTTTCAGAATGACATTACAATCTCATGTCCCAGTCCATAAACCCCTATTGTCATAAACTTTTTAAAGGTCTATTACCTCTTTACATATATTTTCAAATATTCTTTTAAAGTCTGTCTTCCCACTTCAATTCGAAACTGTATGTGAACTTTCTTTTTAGTTTCCTGAAAATATGCTTTTATTATATATTCATTCCAATGATTATTTTATATTTTTCATATTCACACAAAAATCTCTCTATACCTTGAACAGTCTCAAAGAAAATGTCACAAAAATTTTTCTTTGTTAATCAAGATAAATGCTCTTACCTCTTGCCTTTTTACACCCAAAGGTAAAATTACATTGCCCCATACCTCATATCTGTTCAGTTCTTGATCTATTTTGCTTTGTATGCTTACCATACATTTTCTTTTATATTGACCTCTTTTCTTTTCTCTCTCTCTCACTCTATCTCATGTAGATGCTACTGTCTCTGCATACATTTTCCTTGTCTTTCCGCTGCTTCCTTCCGGTGTTGCTTTGTATCTCCTTCATTTATTTTTTCCATAATGTCCTTCCATGAAACCTCATTCTCTGTCTCACTTTGATTTATAATTTCTTGCAGTAACTCACTCCACAACCCTCCTAATTGGAGGGTTGTAAATATATACTCCTCTCCAACTGTCTTCTCAGTCTGATCAAACAGCTTTTTTTGCAAAGCTTTCTCTGTATCTTCCACTTTACTTACTTTTTCAGGGCTGGCATTCACCTCTTATCCTTTTTCTTGGTTTTCCATCTCGAGCACTGTCCCCCCCAGTCATCTCTATGCTAGGAACAGGACATGCGCACATGCTTACATACACTAACAGTGTGAGTGCTGATTACGAGTAGACGAATATCACTGGTGTCTTGGCCAGATTTCCACCAATCGATCATAATATCATCATGGATCTCTCCTGAAAACAGGCCAAAAGGCATTGACATAGTAGGAATGACCAAGTCAATAAAACATATATAAATAAAAATAAATTCCATGGTCTACTCTGCTCTCACTATTGAATTGCTAACATACATTTTTGATCATGCTTGATTCATTTTTCACATTGTACTCCATGCATATCTGTATATACTGCAACTTATAATCACACCTGCACTCTTTTGTTAACTTGGAAGATTAATTCAGAATTGTTTCAGGACAATAGAAACATAAGACATCACCTTGACTTAGAGTCTGGATCTCAAACTAGACAATATTTAAAAATTAGAAAGCACAAATTTAGTGTATCTTGCTGTCTGCACAACTTGTGAATGCTACTATCTTGGAAAGACAAATAGGGCCCTAAAGGACAGGATACATGAGCACAATAATGACATTTCTAAGAAAGATATCAGAAATGCCCTTGCTAGATATGTTATAGCCACTGACCCTTCTCATAAATTTATGTTCTTAGTTTTAGAACTGATTACACCTAACAGTAGGAGAGGTGACATTAAAACAAAGACTGAGTGTGCAGAAAGAAAATTGATTTTAGAACTGCATGTTTACTGTGGGAAAGGCTTAAATGGTTCTGTACCTTTAAGACCAGTGCTGAGATTTAGAGCTCTACCCTACCCTCATTTGTAAGTGAGTATTTACGGAATGTTTTAACTGCTGTGTATCAGATCTGAAGAAACACCTGTGATAGGCTTGAAAGTGTTCATCTTCTCTGAGTCTTTTATTATTTTACTGTTTTCAACTTTTGTTTTAATAAATGGAATTTTAAGTGGAAATCTCTGCTGTGTCAGTTGGATACACTTATTTTGTGCAATCTGATTTTTCTGGTTCATCCAGCCTTGTCCACATATCCTGTTTGGTCTTAATATTTAAAAATTAAATTACTCTTATAAACAGCAGCCACTGGACTTGAATCACAGAAATGACAGCTAAGAGTTGGCTTCATGGTACAATAGGATAAAGCCTTGTCTTAAGACATAGATGACCTGGGACAAAACTAGTGACAACTCAGGTGAGGTAGGCACTGATGTGGAAGGGTGGGATTGAGAGGTTGTTGCTGGCTCCTTTGTGGGGTGGGAGGTAGACCAGCCCACTTAAGTGTCAGCACCTACTGGAGACAGAGAGAGGGAGACAGGTGCACAGTGTGCAGAATATAAGTAATGGATGTGTACTTGGCTTTGCTAAGCCACATGCATGCAGAAACCCTTATATTGCACAGGTGGGGAACATGCACATTCACAGAGGAAGGCATATCGGGCCCTCACAGTTGCAAGTATACATGTCAGCTGGTGGTGGAAGGAATTAGGGCCATAAATATAAATGCCCTGATGGCTGTGTGGACGGCAAGCCTCCTATGATTGACTCTTGCCTTCACAGGGGAAACAAATGTTATGAATGATTGCCAAAGGTCTAATGGTTGGCAGTGGAGGTAACAAAGATATGGCTAGTAAGCAAAAACAAAAGCAATTACTTTCCCTGGAAAAATAGGATTCTGTCTTTTTTTATGTTTATTTCCTTTATATTTCTGCTTTTTCTCATTTGGCCAAACATTTCCTTTGTTCTTACTGTCCTGAAGAAGGATGCACTGGACTTGGTTCTTTTTCTGGTCATATGTCTGTTAGTAACTTTCCATTGTAATAAAATCATAATCCACAATACAGTTTTACTTCATTCCTTCTAAATTCACAGTAAGGCAATCAATAAAGGTATTTCAGTGTGGATATTAGAACAAAGAAAGTATATTCAGAGGTACAAGAGAACCAGCAACATGGCAATACAGTAAAGATAGTAACTCTGTAGTCAGGCTGTGTTAAATACCCATTTTTCAACAGCTTCACTGTTCCAGTCCAATTTAAAATATCAGCAACTGCATCCCAGTGTCATCTATAGATCTGAAAATTTTGCAATCCATTATAGTTGGGGAAAATAGTGCCTGCGATTTTGTGGAAATCTGTACAATTAAAGGGGAACCGATTCTGATTGAAATCAGGGATGAAATTCAACCAGCACTGGCTGACTTTATCAACATACTGCAAAACATTCTACAATATAGAGCGGCTCCCAAAGTGATCAGAAATGTGGACAAAAAAAAAAATAAAATGTTATAATATTTTGGCAGCACAATGGCTTAGTGTTCTAAGATCTCATAAAAGAGTCTTAGAGTCTTTCCTGGTCAACAGTCACTGTCCATATAGTGTGCATATTTTGCACATGTCTGTGTTGGTTTTTTTGGAGTACTCCAATATTTCCCTCCCAAATTCCAGTAACATGCTATTTCACTGGTTACTCTAGTGTCGCTGTGTGTACTGCATTTGCCTTTGCCTCTGTAGACTTGGTTGTGTCTGAAAAGATTCCAGGATGACCATATTACTTAGTTGACAGATTAATAAATTAGAAAGATTTAATTCAGTATAGTAATGCATGAAATGATAAACTAAAAGTATTTAATGCATTACTAAATTGCTGCATGTTTTTGTATTATTTTACACATTTGTTCTACCTTGGCTCCACAAAGAGGGACATCTGGAGAAACACAATGTAACTTACTATGCATGTGTTAGAGCAGAAGCATAGCTAGGGTAAGGTGTAGGGGGCAATTGCCCTGGGAGAAAGGTGTTATGGGGCATGATCGGCAGTTGCTGATGGGTCTTTAATACAGAACAGTACAGTCATTCTGAAATGAGTGCCACACTGAAACTACTGTTAGTGCTGAAGTGCTTAGTGGTTGGTACTGTAACTGTAGCAAACTGTTTGCTCTAAATACAGCACATTACAGTTTGCTACAGTTTAAAATAGAACCCCTTCTTTTTTTTTCCTCCATAACATAGAGTTCGGGAGCACTCCTCTAGAGAGTGCCAGATTGGGGACTAGGAATGGAATTTTTTTTGCTCCTGATCCTTAACTTAGAATTGAGGGGTGCCAGATTGGGGAATGGTACCAGACACTACAACAGCAAGCTACAGCTCTGTGTTAGAGGCAGGAGAAACACTGTTTTTGGCTAGTATTCTGCCTTCAGCAGGATTGATGCCTAGATAGTAAGACAAGATAATTTGTTTAAACAATTGGCTAAGTAGTTGGTGTCATTTTAAGGGGATCCAATATGTTCCAGCCTCAGAAGCATAGCTGGCCCAACCAGTGCCCTGTGCCAGTCTCATGCACAAGGAAAAAAGGTCTGTGATCAGGTATCTGGGCAAGACCTCATAAAGTCCTATTTCTGTGTCTAGCCCTGACCCTCCTTCCTCTCAATTTTGTTAAAAAAAAACAAGAATGAAATAAATATTTTTTTCTTTTAAACTATAGCAAACTACTTGCTACCAATGTAGAAAGCAGTTGCTACAGTTAATACCAAGCATGGAATGCTATAGCACTCAGGTTTTAATTAAAAAAAATTGTACTGTTTAATGTAGAAAGCAGTTGCTATAGCTTATACTCTGCATGGAGTTCTACAAAGTTTTAATTAAAAAAATGCTTTCAACTGTAGAAAACTGCCTGCTACAATGTAGCATGTACCTGCTACAGATTATACTACACAAGGAGCATTATAGGCCTCATGTTTGACTGGAAATGCAAAACTGGCTTTTAAAAGCTGGTATGTATTAAAGAGAAATCTGGACTGGACAGTTATACCCACAGCAGTTTAAACTGTAGCAAACTGTTACAATGTAGCAAGCAGTTGCTACAGTTTATATTCTGTTTGGACCACTACAGCTCTTAAATTTTAATAAAAAAATGCTTTAAATTGTAGCAAACTGCTTGTTACAATGAAGCAAACACTTGCTACAAATTAGAGCACACAGGGATCCCTGCAGGTCTCAGGTTTGACCACTATTGCAATACTGGCTTTTAAAAGCTGGTATGCATTAAAAAGTGATGAGGCATGATCAGTTGTGCCCCCAACACTTTACACCCAGGACAGTTGCCCCTCTTGGCCTGCCCTAGTTACACTAATGGCCATTCTGGGAGAAGACAGTAGATAAGACTTCTTGTTTCACCACCTCTCATACCAGATCATCTGCAATACTAGCTAAAGCCTTTGCTGCCCTTACAATGCCCTTTTTTAAGCAGGGGCTTCCTAACGGGCATTTCTACATAGTAAACTCAAATTTAAAATTGGACTCTGGAACACAATCCCAACATTCCTAAAACAGACCACAAATCTTTTGCTTTGAAGCTGGTACTAAAATACCACTTAAACCACATGTGACTGTGTACATTCTCCTCACCTGGGTGATTCATTCTCCTCTGTCAGCTCATACCCTCATCCCTTTATAACCTCTATTCTCTTCTAAGCAACAAACCTTTCTATCACTCTTCCTCAATATTCTTCCTACCTTAATCCCCATTTTGTTTTCCAATTTCTTTCTGATCTTCCCACATTATCCATCTCATTCAAAAACTCTCCACGACTTTCCTATAACTAGGTTCTATGTCAGTAAGTACCCTAGTATTCATACCCCTCACTATCCTTGACTCATCAGCTATACAATGCCTCTCTCCCTCTTCTAAATTTAACTGCTATCTTCCTACAAACTAATGTTTCACACTCCTTAATTCAATTGCATTTATTCCCAACATCTGTACTGTAACCATTCTTACCCATGTCTTATAAGTCATATCTAATGTTTGCTCATCACATATAAAGCACATGAACTGTTTGAATACTAAGTGTTTTATACTTGGAATTTAATATCATGCATAATGTGGCCACTTAAGAAATACCTGTATTATATTTGTGTAGTGTCACTACAGAACAGTTACCTGCTTGTATCTAGTTGTCTTAAGAACTATGTAATGTATCTTAATGAAAAAAAAATGTCATGGGTATCTTAAATATATCTGCTTGAGTATTTCTCCCCAGGCCTCCATTGCAAATGGGTTTTGCCCAGCCAGACTTTACCAGAAAACAAAGACAAATAAATAATTAAATAAATAATACATCATGGTGGCACAACTCAGTGCTAAGAGTTTAAGCAGGAAGATGTCACAATTTGAGGCCTTCTTGCAATTCAAACTCATTCATATCTAAGTAGTTACTGAGACAAGGTTTCAATGCAATAGCAGAACTCCTTTTGTTCCAGGGTTTAGCACCTATCATACCTTCAGACCCTTGGGTTAGTGTGAGGGACTACCTTATTTGTCAGAAACATCATTGCCTCACATAAAATTACCCACAATCCTAACATGGAGCTCATGGAGACTCAAATCACCATTAACAAATCCAACTATTACTTCATTGCTAGTTACAGATTCCCATCAATGTTTCCAAAGGACATACAAATTACTTTAATAGTATTCAGGAGTTAAATATCAGTCCAAAATATCTTCTTGTTAGGGGACTTTAATTACCCAAGCACTGACTGTCACAGTTATACATATCTCTAAAAATGGATATACTTAGCATTTCTTAGAGTTTGTTGACACCAATCCACTGGGGAAAACAGTAAAACTACTCACTAGAGGTTTTAACATCCTTGACATGGTTCTTACCAACCCAGTCCTTGCCTGTACTCTACCACGCTTATTCTCGTCCTTGGTAAAATCTGACCACAAATCAGTTACTTTCTCTGTAAGGCTTGGTACACCTCACCACTAAATGAAACCATTTTAGGACTTCTCAAAGACAAACCTATTTCATCTTGTAGAAGACCTATGCAAAATTCCCAACAATCTCCTGCAAATGGAGCAAATTGAGGGGGCTGCCACATTCATCTTCAAATTTTACCATCTAAACAGCTGTATGTCCAAACCTGTACCCATTCACCCTAAATATAATAGTAAATTCCAAGCCTTTCTGTGTTGGATGTAAGCCTTCTAGCTTATCAGTGGGAGTGGTTAGCACTAGGTAGCCTATCTACCACAAGAGGAGTGGTTTCTGGCCCAGAAAATGTAGTTTGTTGGCCGTTTGGGCAGTTTTTCCATCATTTTCAACTTTCTGGTTTAAAAGCCCATGTTTGTGCTTGTTTCTCGCCTTTCCTGTAACTAGTCTAGTCCAGATACAGATTTGCTGTATCCAGGACTGTTTGTAAGCTTCTGAGCCCCCCAAGTTTTTCTGTGTTGGAGGGAAGCCTTACAGCTTATCAGCGGGAGTGGTAAGCACTAGGTAGCCCAACTACCACAAAAGGAGTGGTTTCTGGCCCAGAAATGATAGTTTATTGGCTATTTGGACAGTGTTTCCATCCCTTTCAACTTTCTAGTTTAAAAGCCCACATTTGCACGGGTTTGTGCTTGTTTAAGCTCCATGGATCCAGTTTTGGTGTGCTGCAGACTGCAAGAGCATCAAGAAGGGGAAAGAGATACTCTAAGTGCCTCCATTTTGATTTTTTCCTAATTTACTGCTTTCTGCACTTGTTTTTAGTAATTTTTTAATTTAATTGCATTTATTTAAACTGTATTTGCTTTAATATTGCTACACACTCAAGTGTGCTAGCGTGCACTGCATTTGAATTATTTTTACTGCTGTTTTAGCTGCTTTTTTATAAAAAAAAGGTTCTAAGCTTGTTTCCCATCTGTCCTGTAACTAGTCTAGTCCAGATACAAACTGTATCCAGGACTGTTTGTAGGCTTCTGAGCCTCCCCAAGCCTTTCTGTGTTGGAGGGAAGCCTTCTAGCTTATCAGTGGGAGTGGTAAGCACTAGGTAGCCTATCTACCACAAGAGGAGTTGTTTCTGGCCCAGAAATTGTAGTTTATTGGCCATTTGGGCAGTTTTTTCATCCCTTTCAACTTTCTGGTTTAAAAGCTCACATTTGCATGGGTTTACGCTCATTTAAGTTCCGCCTAGCGGCACCGAGCTGAGATAAACTATTACTGGTGCCAGAAAGTCTGCTCTTCATTTTTTCCCTTGAATCTTGATAGTTCTTTCTCTCTTGCACTTCAAATAGCTTAATTGTTTTGCACTTCAACAGGATTTTGTAGCAATTATTGTAGCACACCTAAGTGCCAAAATAGCTCCAGTACTTGGTAGTTATGATCACCCCTCCTGGAATGATTAAAGGGTAGTTCCCTGTGCTTTCTCCTATTAACTTGGTGCACATGGGCATTCTGAGGCAGTGTAGCAACTGCCTCATGTACACAGACAACCCTCTTCTCTTACCTCCCAGCACTCAGACTTCACTCTCCAGCCAAGGCTGGACTAGCTGGTCAAGAGGAGAAGGTTAACACCTGCACCACACCACATGGAACACATAGGCCTCCAGAACACCTACTATCACATCTCTCACATAAAAACACAAACCACACACCCACCTTCATGGAGGCTCTCAATAGAAATTTACCCAAACAGCAGAGACCTCCAAGACAGAAACACACTTGACCACCACAACACAACACAAACCACAGGACACATAGCTCACCTCCACAGTGTGCCCCTCAACCTAAGCCCCTAAGGCTATACACCTTGCCCAATAGACTAATCATAGGTGACTCAATAGTGAGGCACACAGATGTCCCACTCACTAGGTTGAATAAGGAAAGGGTAACAGTCAGCTGTCTATCAGGTGCCAAAATCCGACACATAACACCCGCATTCAGGTCATTCCACAACAAGTACAAGTATGATCCTGTCATTGTCCATGTGATTATGAATGACCTGAGATGCACCTCACTGGACTACATGAAAAGAGACATGGTGGAGCTCTTGGATTATGTGGCCTAGACAGGTATGACCCTAGCCCTGAGCAGTATCCTACCATCACCTAGAATGCTACCGCAGTACAAACAAAAAATTATTGACTTCAACAATTGACTATGTTTCTGGTGTCATTCTAAGGGGATCCAGTATCTGTCTGCTTGGGATGATATGACTGACAGACCTTGATGCTTTGCCAGAGATGGCCTGCATTTGTCATCCCTGGGTTTCTGGGTACTGGCTTAGGCTCTTGCCACCCCTGTAGTGCCTTTTTTTAGGTGGTGTTCCAAAGACCAAATTACCACCATAACAACTATAAATAAATGCAATCTGAGGGTCATACTACTCAATGCTAGAAGTCTAAATCTAAAGATGCACTCACGTGAAGCACTCCTCAAAATGGAGAACATCGACATTTGTGCTGTAACGGAGACCTGGTTTAAAGCAGCAGAAAGCACCCCTGTGCTGCCAGAATATAACTCATTCCACACCTTTTGGCCCTGAAACATGGACTGTAGCTCCAAAGGCAGTGGTGTTTCCATATTCATAAAGGATAGACATACCTCTGGACTAGTAGCCTAGCATAACACATCTCAGATACTTCAGGTACAACTAACATTGGGTAAGATGGCGATCCAGATCATAGCCTGCTATATGTCACCAACCATGTCCCTAGACTCTCACTCCATGTTCCTAAGCACCCTGGAATCTATCAAGGTCCAACCCAATACTCTCATACTAGGGGACGTCAACTACCCCTCCATCAACTGGGAGAACTACTCAAACACCAATACACTGGCCCAACACTTCCTGGAATTCATCAGTTCCAATGCTCTGGACCAGCTCATTCTGACCCCCACTACAGGAAGCAACATCATTGACCTTGTTATTACTAACATGGGTGACTGTTGCTCTACACCAGTAGGCAATCCCTTCCTGGTCAGATCTGACCATAAACTAGCCACTATGGAAATCCACATCTCACCCACACCCCCGCAAAGGTAACCACCTTGAAAAACTTCTCCAAAGCTTCCTTTGGGGTCCTAAAAACAGAGGTGACTAACTTCAAGGCACCTATGCCAATGGAAAATAGCTGCATGATTGCTGAATCATACACCAGTGCACTGTACAAACATGTACATAAATGCATGGAACTAGCCATATTCAGCAGAACCAAGACGCTCTCCTCAAACAAAAGGAAGCCAATCTGGTAGTCCCCTGCCATTAATAAACTCTATAACAGAAGGAAGAAACTTTTGCAGAAAAAGGTGAAGTCCCAAGACTGGAAAAACTCCCTTATTAGCCTCAACAAAAAGTTGAGATCCCTCAGCAAATCCTCTAAAGCCAGCTATGAAGGCAGAATTGCAGCAGACATTAAAAACAATAACAAAGCCTTCTATAGTTATATGAAGAACCTCCACAGCAATACCCAGATTTGCTCTGAGTTACTGCACAATGGTACCTGCTATACTGACCCAACAGATATTGCCAACATACTGGCCGACAGATTCAGTGCCAACTTTACCCCTCCCCAAAGGACCAATCACAATACCAGAAGAATGCTAGGCACCCAGCACTACTGCAGCACAGGTTAAAGCTGCATTGTCCAAGGCCAAGAATACAGCTTCCATGGGACCCAACAATATCCCTGCATGTGTTCTACATGAACTACAAAGCAAACTGGCACCACATCTGTGTGCCCTGTTCGGTCACAGCCTCACCTCAGGCTTTGTCTCTACCGAATGGTGCACTGCTACAGTCATCCTCTCCATAAAGGGGGAGCAACTACAGACCCTTGGAATTATCGCCCCATTAGCCTGATGAGTCTGATATGTAAGGCTATGGCGCGCATCATCATGAACCTGATTAACAAGGATATAGGGAATCTCCAAACTCTAGACCCCACGCAATTTGGCTTTGTGAAAGGGAAATCATGCCTGCTCAATCTGGTTGACTTCTTTGAGTCAGTTACCAGTGCTGTGGATGTAGGTAAGGCAGTGCATACAGCCTACCTTGGTCTGGCCAAGGCCTTTGATACCATTCCTCACTCAAGAATTATTGATAAACTCACCAAACTAGGCATCAACCCCTATATCACTAGGTGGGTTCCAAACTGGCTCACAGATAGAACACACAGTGTGAAAGTAGTAGACTCTAAGTCAGACTGCTGACCAGTCATGAGTGCAGTCCCACAGGGATCGGTCCTGGGTCCTCTCCTATTTGGCATCTACATCTCAGAAGTCCAGGCCAACACAAACGGACTCTGGATGACCAAGTTCGCACACAACTGCAAGCTGGGAGCTATTAATAACTCCCCAAGTGATGCAGACATCCTACAGAAAGGCCTCACTTAGACCAATGACTGGTGTCGAAACCATGGCCTTAAGCTTAATGCCAAAAAATGTGTCATCATCCCCTTTGGTAAAAACTCAGTTCCCACTAATTACCACATCGAAGAGAGCCCACTGAACACTGAAGGCATTATAACAGATCTGGGGATGCAGGTTGACAGCAATCTCTCCTTCGACCACCACATTGCCACTGTGGTCAGAAGGTCCTTCTATGTGGCACATCTTATTACCAAGGGTTTTACATCCAGGAAGAAAGAGGTCATCATCTCTCTCCACTCTTCCCTCATTAGACCAATCATTGAGTATAATGCCCCATTTGACATGTACCTCACTAGACACCTACAACAGCTGGAGAGGCCACAGAAGTACCTCACGAAGAGGATCCTAGGCATTAAACATGTCCTACACAGACAGACTCAAAAGACTCCAGCTATTCTCTGTCTCATATCGCCTACTTAAAAGCAATCTTTGCTTGACTTACAAAGCCATGTCTGACCCAGCTCTGTTAGAAATGCTACATCTAAAGAAATCCCAATCCCTTCCCACCACACACTCCAGAGACCTCAACCTTATTACCACAATCAACAGAACATGCTGGAGGAACAGGTTCCTCACCCAGAGACTGCCCATGCTCTGGAACAGACTTCCCATACATGTCAAATAGAGCACCTTGCTGTCCCTCTTCAAGAGAAATCTTGATGAGTGGATGGGTAATAGAAAGTTCACCCCAGGGATCACTCCAGTGGCTCTTCTTGATAGAAGCACTGGGAACTAATGTTGGGCAGCATGATGCCAGGGCACTTCTATGGGCTTGCCTTGTAAAGGCTCCAGGGCCATTAGCCTAGTACACACCTATGAACCTATGAACCTATGAATAAAACTCTCTGGTGTAACTCCTATATTAATAAACTGTATAACAAAAGTAGGAACATAATGAATAGTTGTAAGAAATCCCTATCCCCCTATCCAAAGACCGCACTGAGACATGCCAGCAAAAACCTTAAGAGCACTATTAGAAAAAATGTAGAGTATGAATTTACTGTAACTGCAGATACCAAAAAAAAAACTACAGATCTTTCTTTAGTTAAGTCAGAAACATTATTCTTTAAGCTCATCCATTATAATATCACATTTTCCAATTTCAACAATATAGCCAATATAGTAGCAGAAAAATTAGTGCAAGCCGCGGTGGTGCAGCAGTAGCATTGTTGCCTCACAGCAAGAGGTTCTCCCGTTCGATTCTCGGCTGGAGCGCCTTCTGTGTGGAGTCTGCATGTCCTCCCCGTGGTCGAGTGGCGTTCGAAAGACATGCATAGAATGGACATGCCTTCGTTGAAGGTTGGGTGTCAGGCTGGCACCTCAGCACCTGTAAAGAAATCTACTGCCAATCATTAGCGGACTGGAGTTCCACTGTGGTGACCCCTAACTGGGAAAAGCCGAAAGAAGAACAAAGTAGCAGAAAAATTAGTACTAACTTTACCCCACTTACCCAAATTGTTGTGTCTACTATCTCTAAAAATGTAGTTTCCCCTGTTATCATCCTGGAAGTAATTCTTAGAATCCCTGTCAAAGACTAAAAATAATGTTTTTTATGGGACCAAAGAACATTCTAGGCTGCACTCTCATCACTGCCAGATATGCACTATCTGAGCCTTTGCTTACACTGTTCAACCCCAGCCTATCGACTAAGTTTGTCTCCAATGCCTGGAAGACATCCACTGTGACTACTTTATACAATGATGGCCCTGATACAGACCCAGGAAATTATAGCCCATCAGCCTCACCAGCCTTATATACAAAGCCATAGAACATATCAGAACAGAACTCACTTATGTGGACAATGATAATATTGGTTTAGGATTTATCAGAATCCCACATACTCTGATTATCAACAAAAAAATAACTGGAGTATTGACAAAGTGTGCCTTCTGTGGAAGGTTGGGTGCCGGGCTGGCAACTTGACACCATAAAACTCCACTGCCAATCATGAGCAGGCAGGTGATCCGCTGTCGTGACCCCTAACTGGGAAAAACTGAAAGAAGAAGGATTGACAAAGTAATAATAAAAGCATTGCTGAAGACAGTAAATAGTAGAGGATATAAGACAGAACCTTATGTTGCACCAAACCTTACTTGTTCTGGGTGGAGAAAGAGTTGACTAACTTGACCGGGAAGGACCCCTAATTTAGGTAGCTTTTCATTCTGAAAACAATAACAATTAACTAGTTGTAAGTAACATTATATAAGGAAAACATTCAACTGACATTCAGTAATGTCAAAAGAAAGATGGAAAGAAGAGTAAATGAAATGGAAGGTTGGAAGAAAATGTGAGTTACACGAGGACTGATGACTGATAGAGAGTTTTATAGAGAGGATGTGGGGTGAAGGTTAGGACATGAGGACAGATGGTCAGCAGTGGGAATGGTACCAAAAGGTACAGCAGATAGTTCTTCACCATCATGAGGTAATTAACTCAAGGGGTAGCATATTTCTAAGAAGTTTAAAGGTACAGGATATGAAATGGGATGAAGTAACAGCTAGAGAGATTGACACAAAGTTAAGAAAAGCCTCTAATTGGAAAACCCCAGGCTCAAGTGCAGTACCTAACTTCTGGTTAAAAGTATTAACATCTTTGCGCGAAGATTTAGCCATGAGTAAGAACTATTTAGATGCACACCCAGAACAGACACCAACCTGACTAACAACAGGAAAAACAATGCCCTTGCTTAAGAGTGAACCTGCAAGCTACCCTAAAAATTATAGACCAATAACTTGCCTTCCCACAATGTATAAACTATACATGGGAATTGATGCTGACAGTTTATAGTCATGTAGAAAAAAACTCAGTTATGACAGTAGAACAAAAGGGCAATAAAAGAAAGTCAAATGGAACAAAGGATCATTTGTTGTTAAATAAAGTCATAGTGGAGTACTGTAAAAAGGGGAAGAATCTAAGTATGGCATGGATTGACTACAGAAAAGCATTTGATAGTATCCCTCATTCATGGATAAAAGAGTGCTTCAAATGTATAAGATACACCCCACACTGATCAGTTACATTACAGTGACCATGAAACAGTGGCAGACCACTTTTCAATTATAAAGGACAAATTGTTATCCCATGGATACAAATTTAAAGGGGATATTCTAGGGTGACTCTCTGCCACCGTTACTATTCTGCTTTGCCCTTGATCCATTAAGCTGTTTACGCAACAGCTTACACCATGTAATCTGGCTCCTAGAAAACAACAAAGTACAAAGACGTCTCACCTTCTTTTTGTCGATGATTTAAAACTGTATAGCTCATCAGATGAGAAACTGAAAGCACAATTGCAAGTTATCAAAACTTTTTCAGATTATATAAGAATGTCATTTGGTCTTGATAAATGTGCAAAAGCAACCTTTAAAGCAGGAAAACTGTAGCACCAGGAATACATCAGTTTGGGACAAGAATGTGATATAAATGAACTTCAGCAAGAAGAAGTGTATAACTATTTGGGAACTGATGAAGGATCAACAATAAAACACGAACTAATGTGAATAAAACTTAGTAGGGAATACTTTAGAAGACTTAAATTAATCCTGAAAACAGCACTGAAACCTAGGAACAAAATCCAAGCTATAAACCAAGTTGCTCTTCCTGTACTAACTTACAATTTTGGAGTGACTGGCCCCAAAACGTGTTGGATAGATTAGACAGGAAAACAAGAAGTATGCTTCATGCTCACCAAATGATTTATAAAAATCAGTGCATTCCAAGATTATATATTTCCCATTCCAAAGGAGGGATGAGCTTCCTTGAAAATGATTATATGTATAGATCTGCAACTGTGGGACTCCACACATATCTGCTGACCTCACAAGACCCAAACGTAGTGAAAGTTTTGAAATATGAGGAGAATAAATCTAATATGACTTCTCTGCTTAATCTAGCAGAAGCTTATCAGCATCAAGCAGGAATGGAAATCAAACCAGAAGTAGATAAAATTCAGATAGCAACTGAATGTGCCAAAAAACAAACGAAAGAATATAAGGCGAAGGATCAGATGAGAAGGCAAGAAATGTGGAAAAAGCATAAATATAGTTGCAAGTATAGAAGAACCTCATGTTGATCAGGAACAAACACAGGAATGGTTAAGGAGAGCCGAATTCAAACTAAGAGATGAAAGGTTAATATTGGCGGCCCAAGACAGTGGGCTGCATACACATTGGTTAATAAAGTCCATTGAACATGTGGGAGAAACAGACAAATGTAGGTTTTGTAAAACTGAATTGGAAAGAGTTGAACACCTCTTTGCTGGCTGTGACATACTAATGGTAGAAAAACTGTGCACTGAAAGGCATAATAATGTGGAGAGACTGTTGCACTGGGGATTGTGCAAATATTATGGTGCTGAAGTGGCTGAAAAATACTGAAAACATTAGCCACAAAGCATCATAGAAAATGAAGAAGTCTAGAACACATGGGATCATCCATTACCAACAGTTCAAAAGATAAATGCCAGAAAACCGGATATAGTGGTCCAAGAAAAGAAGACAAGAGTAGCATTGATCATTGAAATTGCCACACCCAGTGACTACAGTGTCTTGTGTACAGAGAGACATAAAGTCATAAAATATCAGGATCTGCAGGCAGAAACGAGAGCAATGTGGAAGAAGGATACCCGGACAGTTCCAATAGTAGTAGGAGCAACGGGTCTTATAAAAAAGGATTTGCAGTTGTACTTAGATATGTTATAAGTCCATGTAACTCCATATGAACTGCAGAAAGAGTCATTGCTGGGCACATTGCAGGTGCTGCGAAGAGCACTTTTGACTGACATCAGAGATTGAAACAGTACTAATTTCATGAACTTTAATTGTACTTTGACTTAGGAATGGAGTCCATTCCCGTCGTGGTATTAGCAACCCAGAAGATTTGGAGAAATTAAAAAAGTATGATAGCCTTGGTAGTGGAGTGATACTCAATGAATGATTAAATGGGAGAAGAACAGCAGTATGACCATATCTGTGTGAAGTATTGTTTCAATTGTGATTTAAATATTTTAATTTATTTTTGTTGTCTAAGAGTTGTGGTAATAGTGTTATAACAAAGGGCAGTTTTCTGTCATACATTTGTGAAAGGTAATCCAAATTAATTGATGTAATTGTGTAGGCAAGAAAAGAAACAAAGAAAAGGCATCTGATAGTGGTAGCATATTTCTAATGTTTTTGATGCATACTTTCATATTGCAGTGTATATGTTCAGATTTGAAACTTCATATTGAAATTGCATTCTATTTATATCTAGCTGTCCCTGTGCTTCCGGCCTGTGGCCTCTATCTCAGAATATAGGCACTGATACAAACATACTGGGCCTGACTACAGCTGAGCAGAGCTTCTGATGCATTATCAATCTTCTGGATCTCTCTTTTCTTATAGCAAAGGGAGAAGGCTACCGATTGCCAGGGTTTGCCTCAAGCATTCAGGTTTAAATTTATTTATTTTTTATTTATTTTATTTTACATTTGTTGACCGGGCTAGTCTAGCTGGACATATTTCCATTTTCAGTAGAGGCCCGAGGAGAAAAGCTCCACAG
The DNA here is from genome assembly GCF_019279795.1 of Protopterus annectens. Lineage (NCBI taxonomy): Eukaryota > Metazoa > Chordata > Ceratodontiformes > Protopteridae > Protopterus > Protopterus annectens. Next base: position 1,159,872,182 of record NC_056747.1, on the reverse strand, counting down.
AAGTAAAAAATGTATACATACATAAAAATCAAACATAGATGATAAGCCATTTAGGAAAAGGTTAGTAAAAACAGCAAAAATTCCAAAAATCTTCAAATAAGTTAGTCTAAAATTAATTACTTAGTACCACACACAGAGAAATTCCATACAACATCAAACAGGAAATTAAACATACTTAGAGATCAGGATGCAAAGATAATAAGTAAAGAAAGTGGAGCAAAAGGAGGGGGTAGGGAGAAAAGGGCAAGAGGTGGAGAGAGTAGGTTAAGAAAGTTAGCAGGGAAAGAAGCAAGGGTGGGGATGAAAAGGGAGAAGAGAAAAGATAAGAGGAGAAAAGAGTAATAGAAGAGTAAGAGATGGTTTGAGATAAGAAGTAGTAGAACAAGGGTAATCAGGTTTACTACAAGGTTAATCAGGTTTACTACAGGAACAAAGCCAGTGGTTTTGGAGGTGTCGTTTAATGTTTTGTTTGAAAAGAGGCAGTGAAGAAATCATTGTTATGCTAGTAGGTAACAAATTCCATTTAGTACCAACAGAATTGGTGAAGAGGGAGTTACCAGCAGTATTATTAGATTTTATAGAAGTAGTCAATAGTTTACTTGAAGAGCGGAGAGAGTTCAGATTGCTATAAGGGATTATGAGTTGGGAGAGTACAGGAGTGTTATTTGGTTGGTACAGTATTTTATGGGCCAGAATGAGTTGATGGATAGTAAGATAGTTTTGAATTTCAAACCAGCCTAGTTGTTTCAAGTTAAGACAATGATGGGTTCTATAGGGGTTACCAGTAGCGAAGCGAGCAATACTATTGTAGCAGCTGGCTAATTTGTTAAGGTTGCTTTTCTTGAGGTTTGTAAAGATGGGTGAGGCATAAAGAAGAGTAGACATAAGATGGGAATGAGTGATCTTAGTTCTAGTAGCTGGTGTAAGAAATGGTCTAATTCGATACAAAGTTCCTATTTTTCTGTTGACTAGTTTTATGGAATTGTTAATGTGTTGGTCAAAAGAGAGATTATTATCAATGGTAATACCTAACGGTTTAGTTGTAGTGTCAGGTGAGATGACAGTAGCACTGTTAGAGGAGATATTAAAGTTTAAGGGTGAGGACCTGGAAGTGGGGGTAAAGAGAAGAAGTTTAGTTTTTTTGGCATTTAGTAAGAGGAGACGACTAGAGAACCATGTTTCTACAGTATTAAAGACATTTTGGGTACGTGAGATTAGTTCTGAAGTAGAAGATGCTGAGCAGATGAGTGTAGAATCATCAGCATATTGAATACATGTAGCTTGAGGGATTGTTGTTTGCAGATCATTAATGAAGAGGGAAAAGAAGTGGGCCAAGGATAGAGCCTTGAGGAACTCCAATGGAAACAGGCAGGTAAGAGGAAATATGGTTATCCCATAGAACTGCCTGTTTTCTATTTGTGAGATAGGAATTGAACCATGTAATGGCTGAGGAATCGAAGAGAGTGATTCAAGAGTCTTAAGTAATAAAGTGTGGTTCACCATATCAAATGCTTTAGAGAGGTCAATGAAGAGGGCAGAAGAGAGTAAGTTGTTATTACGGTTCTGATTAATGGTGTCTACAAAGGAGAGCAAGGCAGTAGTAGTACTGTGATATGGCCTAAAACCATGTTGACAGTCTGCTATAATATTGTGGAGAGACAGATATTGTACAAGTTGATGATGAATACATTTTTCTAGAATTTTTGCCAAGGGTGAAAGGAGAGCAATTGGTCTATAATTTGAATAGTCATTGGAATTTCCACCTTTATGAAGTGGGATGATATGAGATGCTTTCCAGATATGTTCAACACACTTGCCAAGGCTTGGAGGTATTCACCTTTGTTGTGAGGTCTATGCTGCTCCTGCATCATCTGTTAATTTTGTCAGTGGACAATGCATGAAGCAGCCACACCGACCCCAGACTTATCTAGATGTATATATGGAGCTTAACAAAGATGTTGTTTAAACACAATCCTGAGTTTTATTACTGTAAGCCAGATACACTGTTCATGTCTGAAACATGCCTAAAAATGTCCACATCCTGACACGATGTCCTAGGACTCTGCAGGAAGGCTAGAGCTATTATTAATAACAGAAACAAGCTCAGAAAATCTGGAGGTGTGTTTATTTTATATAAATATAAAAACCACAAGAAACGCCCAGCAAAGTCTTTACTGTGTAGCACCATAAACCTTTTCACTTGTACTTTTTAAGTCTTTAGGAGTACATTCAGGCCAGTAACGCCAAAACCATACAAATCACACCATAGCGATTTTCATATCCCACACCCAGATCTCCGAATGTACTACTATTGAGGCTGTATAAACTCAGAGAAAAATGAAATAACTGAATGCCCTTTTCTACAAAATAATGTGACCTGAGAGGTGGTATTTTAGAGATCTGGGGAATAAAAGGTCAAAAACATTATATTGGAAGGGAAAGGTGGGATTGTGCTCTTTGACCTGCAGAAGGTCATTGACGCGATGAGGTGGGAACTCCTATGAAAGACACTGACGCAAATACAGGAATGAAAAAAGTTCATAGAATGGATACAGGTCATATACCAAGACACAGAAACGGAAATACTCATAAATGGAGGAGCATCAGAGGAGACAAGGCTAGAGATGGGGAAGATGGTTGCCTGCTATCCTCAGGTCTGTGCACACTTATTATCAATGAGCTGGCAGTGGAAGTCAGACACAATCGGTTTAGCAAAGTCTAAAGAAAAGGAAGGGATAAAGACCTCAGTTTGTATTATATGCAGATGACTGCATGTTAATGACTGAGGTTGTGGTTGCAGCAATGGGAATTATAAGAGAGACATTCAAAAAGTTTAAGGAATTGGCGGGATTCAGATGCGGCAACAAAAAGAAAGTGGCAGTAAGATTAGGAAAAGGGAAGAGGAAGGCAGTATAGATGAAATAAAAGAGGTGGAGTTCCCCAAGTACTTAGGGCTCAATGTTGATAACAGAGTGAGAGAAGCAATCAGGAAAATTTTAGAGGAATTTAAAAAAATGTAGGGGATACTCTCCAAAGAGAGGTGGAGAAGCATTGTGTTGTTTAGGGAATCAATGCAGCAAGGATATTGATGCTGCCAATAATCCCCCACTTGCTTAACTATATACAAATAGACCTCCCAGGGCTTCAGATGCGGCAACAAAAAGAAAGTGGCAGTAAGATTAGGAAAAGGGAAGAGGAAGGCAGTATAGATGAAATAAAAGAGGTGGAGTTCCCCAAGTACTTAGGGCTCAATGTTGATAACAGAGTGAGAGAAGCAATCAGGAAAATTTTAGAGGAATTTAAAAAAATGTAGGGGATACTCTCCAAAGAGAGGCGGAGAAGCATTGTGTTGTTTAGGGAATCAATGCAGCAAGGATATTGATGCTGCCAATAATCCCCCACTTGCTTAACTATATACAAATAGACCTCCCAGGGATAAAAGGCTACAACAAATACAAAAATATATAGAGGACTTGGTCAATAAAGGCAAGGAGAAAATAGTGAGCAAGGTAAACATGAGAAAGAACAGTAAAAGAGGGGGCTCCATTACAGGAGGTTTAGGTTATTACACAGTAAAGATTCTAGTTTTGCTGTGTCTTTCTTGTAGTTGTTATATTTATATAAAATCTTACACGTATCCCAATATATGCACTGACATGTAACATTATTCACTGGATAGAAACAGAAGAAAAGGAGGTTAAAAAAAAGAGAACACAGGATGGGGAAATGTGGAGAAACTTACTAAAAGACATGAATGAAGCAGCTCTAAAATAACTGGAATAGCTCAACAGGAAGATTTGATATGTAGAGAAAAGGATGGTGAGGAAAATGTTAAAACAATAGAGGTGTTACAAGAGAAATGCAGAATACCAGAGGCCCACTAGGCCCACTAGGCCCACTGGTGAAACTACTTGGTATGCAGGGATTCATGGTGTCATTCGCCCGGTTAGGATGTAATAGACGAACATTTGTGGGTTCTGTTCAAGCAGCTTTATTATGTACAAACACATCAGGAATGAGGCAATAACTTTAGCTTAGATAAACTTATAAACAAACTGACTCTCTCTCATACATGTTCACTCTCTGGTTGCACTCTCAAAATGGCACTGAAGCTAGCACATGCTTGCTATTTATATGCATGTGCTGTCCTTGGAAATGCTTCTTAAAGGTACAACACATGTAGATATTCTACATCCTCCTTCTTTGAGAAATGAATCGTACTTCATTGATGACATTGATTGACATGCAATAAATACAAGATAATTCTTAGACATGCAATTATACAGAACTAGATACATATAGACAACTATGACTAACCTATGAATCCATGTCCAGGTTGCTGTGTATTTCACACTAGGTCTAGACCAAATTGTGTGACATAGAATTTAGAGTTAAAGCCAGCAACTGTGACTGTCTGTGCTGAATGTTCAACCTTGGGGACATCAGGAACATTATCAGAAGTAGTAATGGAAGCTGAGACAAGTTCTGGAACAGGAACATTGTCTGGATTGCTCTGAGATCTAGAGTCTGTATCACAGGAACAATGCTGTGATATTGGTTCTGATACAGGATGAAGATGTCTATAATTTCTCCTGTACTCCACACCCTTAGATTCCACAAACTAAGATCTTGGCTTGTTACATAAACCTGTTACTTGACCAATCTGGTTGAAACCTTTCACAGTTTGTATCCTCACTGTCTCTCCTTTTTTTTCAATGGCTGAAGAAATCTGCTCATTTTATCATAACTGGACTTTTGAACATTTTCAGAGTAGTTAGGCTTTGATTGCTTTGTTGTTTTTTAGCTTTAGGCCTTTATCTAGGCAAGGTTGTTCTGGTTTGCCTAGATAAAAGTCTTTGAGCAAGTGAGCCAGGTATATTATTACGGGGTATGTTTCGAGATTGAGTAAATTCAAAAAGACATTGGTATTATCACACTTTGACTTGTCTATTAATTACTTTGCACTCTATACTTCATGTTCAGCTCGACCATTTGACTGCGGGTATTCAGGAACTTGACTTAGCTGAAGAGGTTGTTTTTGCAGATGTGGTTTAGTACTATTGCATACTGAACAAGATGAAAGTACTTTGTCAATGCCTTTCGCCAGAGAAGGCCAAAATACTAGTCCCCTCACTCTTCTTTTGGTAGATTCATAATCCGGGTGGTCACTAATGCAAAATCTGGATATATTCACACTGTAAGGAAGCAGGAACAACTCTGAAAATAATGTCATCTTCCATCAACATCTCATCTCTGTAAGAAAAATAAGGCTGTACTTCAGGCCGTATACTAGATTGCTTTGGTGGCTATCCTAACTGGATGTAGTGGTTGAGCTTTTGCAAAACAGGATCAGTCTTTGTATGATCTCTCAGCTTATCAAATCTTGAGGTCGAAAAATTATGCACTTCCATGACATCAAAGTTAAAATTCTCTGCATCAAATTGTTCCGTTGTATTTCTGGGTGATCGGTTTAAGGGATCAGCCAGATAAGGAAGTTTACCTTTCGTATAGACCATTCTGAAGTTGTACTTTTGTAATTTGAGCATTATTCTTTACAATCTTTTTGGAGTGGAATGCATAGGCTTCTTTAGGATAGTAACTGGAGGTTGATGACCAATTTCAATCTGGATATCTCAACCATAAATATAATCATGACATTTTCAACATGCAAACACTATTGCCATAAGTTTTTTCTCAATTTGAGCATATTGCATTTCAGTTTGGGGAAGAGTTCTAGATGCATAGGTTATTGGTCTGCCCTCTTGAAGAATAACTGCACCAAGACTAAACTTTGAACCGTCACATGAGAGAGTAGTTGATCTATTGACATCATAGTATCTTAGTATAGGTGGAGGGGCAATTTTCTGCTTAAGGCCATCAAAAGCTCTCTGGTGCTGTTCTAGCCAAGACCATACAACATTTTTGCACATCAGCTATCTTAAAGGTGCTGCCAGTTCACTGAAATCTGGTATGAACTTGCCCAAATAATTAACCATACCAAGAAAATGCTGTAGAGCTTGATCATTATCTGGTGCTGGCATCTCAAGAATAGCTGTTTGTTTAGACAGATCTGGTCGTAAGCCTGTACTGGTAAGTAAATGACATACATATGTGACTTCTGGTAATCTGTATTTGCACTTCAGAGGATTGAGTCACTTCACTTACTCTGTCTAAAACTTTCTTGAGGTTTCTGCCATGCTCTACTTCACCGTTGTCTCCAGCCAATAAATAATCCACTATTATGGCACATGGATAACCTGAAAAGATCTGTTCCATCACATTCCAGAAGACTTCACTTGCAGAATTTATTCCAAATGGCATCCTGAGAAATCTATATCTTCCAAATTGGGTACTGAATGTAGCCAGTAGTTAAGATTTGCGATCAAGCATTACTTGCCAAAATTAACTCTTTGCAACCAAGACAGAAAATACAGTGTCTGGGCTGCGACTTCCTCGACTGTTCACATAGGATGATGAGGTCTCTTTAATGCCTAATTCAAGTCTCGTGGGTCGATGCATATTCTGATTTAATTTGAGCCTTTTTTATGAGTTGATACCATAGATGACACCCATTCAGTTGGTTCTGTAACTGGATAAATTACACCTTACTGCACCATTTTATCCATCTGGGCTTTAACTCTGCTCTGCATCTATTGGAATTCTTGCCGACCTGGCCACTGGACTGACCATTGGGTCTAACTTCATAGAATAGACAACTGGATGCTTACCTAGCTTGTTATCGAAAACATCAGCATATTCTGAGAAAATAGCATCAGCGAAACTGGAACTGGGACATGTGCTTATATGATGAACTTCTTTAGTGAAGGAAAGCAAGTTCATTCTCAAACTGTCTCTGAGACCCAGTAATGACTGCATATGTCTTCGTACTAAGTAAAACAACAACTTGTAACTGTTCCCAGCCAAATAACATGAAAGCACTACTGAGCCTTCAGTTTGAATTTCTTCACCTCCATAGGCAACAAGTTTCGCACAACTAGCCACATTAAGTCATTCACCAGTCCTTACTCGGCAAATGCTTCTGCTGACATAACATTACACTTTGACCGGTGTCTACCTTGAGCGCGATGGGTTTACCATGGATCAAGACAGTAAAAAACACTTCACCCTTTGCTAATAAATCTACTGCATTAACCTTTTCACCAATCACTGATATACCATCTACGTAGAAAGTAGAGTTGCAGCTTTCTATATGAGCAATTTGCTTTTTAAGTAACCTTTCTTTGCAACAGAGTGAGGTTTACTTGACTTACAAAATTTTTGAAAATTATTCCATTTCTTACACTTGTGACATTGCTGACCAAATTCTAAACACTTTTCTCTTTTAGACTCATAGTTGGCACCACGATTATGACAGTTAACAATGAAGCTTGACTTGGGTTTTGCTGATTCACCCTTGTGTTGTATTGATTCACCCTTGTATCGCACTGAGCATGCTCCTTTAACTGAACTAGTCTTAGATCTTTCTGGAAAGCTATGGGTTATCCCTGGAAGTCCCACAGGGACTGCAGCTGCCATGTGCTTAGGCCTGTTTCTGCTTGCCACATGCTGTCTACATTTGCTCTGCAGCCTGCTGAAACCATACTCTTCTCACTAGCCAGCGTACTTCTGTACCTTTCTGTAACTTCATGGACCTGACAAATCTCAATGGCTTTGCTCAACGTTAAGTCTCTGTCACGAAGCAAAAGCTTTCTCACAGCAACACTATTAATACCAGGCACAAGACTGTCCTTTATCAACTCATCTTTTAAATCATCAAACATGCAAGTTTTAGTCTTGTTTCTCAAGTCAATAATGTAGGCTGCAAACGTTTCTCCTGGCCTTTGATCTCTTGTGTAAAACAAATGCCTCTCTAATGTAACATTCGTCTGGGGGTTGCACAGTTCTCTGAATGTACACTTCAAACACTCGGAGTCTTCTCTTGATTCAGCCTGAACAACAATATGATGGTTTTCACCTTCTCCTTCATACACTGCTGGTGCATACACAAATGAATGCTCTCTATCAATGGCCTCTGTCCCAGCTAGGTTTACTAAAATGAATGCCCTGGTGCATGCATCTTTATCTGCGTAAGCTACTTATATGGAAATATAGTACTCTTGCTCAAATATTCTCTAATTCTCTGTAATAGTCTGATCAAATACAAGTGGACCTGGTCTAAGAAATGCCTCTGCCATATTAACACATCAGTGAAGGCTTTTGCAAGTATGCACAAACACACACACATACATATATATCCAAGAAATGTATGCTAATACTTGTAACTATACATAAAAGCACAATAAGCCTCTGAGTACATGAACTCAGTGAAATACTTTGCAAAATAAGTCTCTCAGGCACTGTAATACTCTTGAAATTATTGTACTTTGAGAAATCACCTCTTATCTGTTTAAGAAACATTTCAAATAACTGCACTGTACTAATAAACTGGGCAGCAGAAGAGGTTCAGAGTAAGAAACATTTTGAAGTAACTGTACTTTGCGAATAAACAGTACACAGCACACTGAAAAACTTCCAAAATGGCTGTACTTTGCTAAATAACTCTTTACAGTGCAAGAAATACTCTGTACCGGCGGCCCTTCATAAGTAGACACACCCATCACAAGAAACTTTTTAAAATGGCTATACTTTGACTGCACTTAGGTTCATAGGTTCAATGGCCTTGGAGCCTATATAAGCCTAGCCCAAGAAGATTCCCTGGCATCATGCCGCCCAAAGTTAGTTCCCATTGCCCCTGTCAAGCAAGGCCACTGAAGTGATTCCCGGGGTGAACTTCCTATTGCCCATCCACTCATCAAAATTTCTCTTAAAGAGGGCCAGTTAAGTGCTCTGCTTGACGTGAATAGGAAGTGTGTTCCAGAGTATGGGAAGTCTCTGCGTTAGGAACCTGTCCCTCCAGCATGTTTTGTTTATTGCGGTAATGAGGTTTAGGTCCCTGGAGCATGTGGCATGGAGGGGTTGGGATATCTTTAGGTGTAGCATATCTAGCACCTCTGGGTCAGACATGGCTTTGTAGGTCAAGTAGAGATTGCCTCTAAGTAGGTGATAAGAGACAGAGTATAGCTGGAGTTTTTTGAGTCTGTCCATATAGGGCATGTCTCTAAGGCCTAAGATCCTCTTAGAGAGGTATTTTTGTGGTCTTTCCAGTTGTTGTAGGTGTCTAGTGAGGTAAATACCAAATGGGGCATTGTATTCTATAACAGATCTAATGAGGGATGAGTAGAGAGGGATTATGACCTCTTTCTTCCTGGACGAGAAACCTTTTGTAATGAGATGTGCCACATGGAAGAACTTTCTTTAGCTTCTTAAGGTGGAATAACAATCCCCCTTCAAGCCTTCCACTTAAAATCAGGTTTATCAGCCATTTTAATTTCCATTTGTAACTATAAGGGCTCCGCACAGCTTCTACACAGTTTTGGGGACCGTTTTGCCCTATATACTGTACTGTACTGTTTGACTGTTTGCTTTGTAGTGTGTCATTTGCCCTTTGCTTAGGTTAATTATTGGCTTAGCAGCTGTAAGCTGCTTTTTGGGATGAGTGGGTCTCTTTTTATGTTGTCGCCAGCTGCATTACTTTAGTCTGAGTATACAGGGCTCGACTGTTGCACTTTGCTGGCCTAGTCTGCTCTCCAGATGTCCTGTTAAAAGGACTCCAACGAACGTATATCGTTGAAGGCCTTTATTTCTCTTTTAAGGTGGATCAATGGTCCTACTAGAGCCTTTAGCTTAATTACTGGCTTAGCAGCTATTTTTCTTTTCTGTTTGTCTCTATAAGGGCAACCACATGGCTTTTATATTGTTCTGAAAACTGTTTTGAAAACTGTTCAGCACAAGTTATTGCACAGCATGGACATATCATAGTTTACTGTGTTAGACTGTTGAGCACTATATATTGCACTGTTTAGAGATTTTATAGTATTACTTTATTATTTACCCCTTACTTTCTACTGCTTATATTTGGCTCTACTGCTGTATAACCCTCTCCTCTCAAACAAACTAGAGTCACTGATAGCATGCTGAACTGCTGAATGAATGTTTTGTTCTATTTAATGGAGCCTATAGTGCCTAACTTGTATTGTTCATAGCATAATGTCTGCTGCTTTCCATTGTTAATCCTATAAACCTAATTTTCCTCTACATACTTGCTCCAACCTCATCTAACCATAGCCTCTCTCTACTACTGTGCTTTGTTACACCCTCCCTTCTTCTCTAAACATCCCTTACCTGCTACCTTTCCTGTCTACATCTGCAATATTAACTAACTCAGTGTTGTCTCCCTCTCCTCTACAGTAATCCATCCCGGGTGCTCCCTTCCTGCTTTAAACGCAAAAGGGATACCTCCGGCCATCACCTGAAGACACCCTAAATTGGCCAGCTTGCCTGGTACTTAGAAAAATACTACTGAGAAGACCCCCCAACAAGATTGTGTAAATGTATGTTGCTTAACACTAATTAAATGTAGACTTGATGTACTATCTATAGAGTTAGTCTGCCCTCCCGTGTGCACGTTCTAGCAGCCTACCGCAGACCGTTTGCCCTCTCCCCCTCCTGTTATCACTACTCTAGAATATATTTAAACCTAAGACTGGTCCAACTATCCCTGTTGTTTGCTATCTCCTTCTACCATTAGGTGGCAGTATCTACCAATATAAATCCTAGATATTCTTTATAATCCCAACAAGTTTTATTTTTTCAAACACGGTTGTGAGTTAATATCCTTAGACTGTAAATATCTTCTCCTCCCCCTGCTAAATCACCCTCTGTAAAGGCAGCCTTCATTTTCTGGCTGGAAATATTTAGCTCATACCTTCCAACTACAGCCTTTAAAACTGCTCTTTGCTGATACTTTTTCTGCCATACTCACCTCTATTGTTCTTTCCCGCTCCGTTTGCCCTACGGGCTCACTCCGCTCCCCTACCCTGCCTCCAATTTCCACCTGCATGCAGTACTCCTAGCTTTATTCCTATCTTACCCCATCATCTCTGCCTAATTACCCAATACCAGCTCCCCCCTTCATTACTCCTCCCACCTATAGCCATCCTTCTTAAACTCCGTAATCTGTACTCCACCCAATAATTATATTTCCCTCCTCTTTCCTTAAATCTCTAGAATACCTCCATCACTTTTTAAACCTTTTCTTCTTCATAGCCTTCTCTATTTTCCTAACCACTCATACCACTCTCTCTTTGCTCCAGCATGCTCTCCTCAAGTTATCACACCCTCCAGTCCCCCAGCCTCCTCTTTCTGTTCCTACTTCCCTTATACTTTGCTACCTCATATTCCACCTCTGCTTGTCCAGTACCACCTACAAAGACAACTACCCTACAAACCCACCTTCTCCCTCACTCTTACTCCCATTTCCACTCTATCTCCTCTTCTGTCATTCAGCACAATCCTCTGCACCTATTTCACCCTAAACTCTTCTCCTCTAAAGTCAAGACACTGTCATCTGCTCCAGTCTACAATCTACCAAAATTCATGCCTGACAGACCAGTATGGCTAAAGTATATCTCCTTCAACAACCTAGTCCACGCTGGTGATATCCATCCTAACCCTGGTCCTACATCCGTTATTAGCAACACTCATCCCTTACCCTCTTCCTCCTATCTCAACACCCTAAAGATTTCTACAATTAATGCACAAAGTCTAAACAACAAAGTACACAAATTTCAAGCTTGGTTAAGCCATAACCAACCAGATATCTTAGCCATCTCCAAAACCTGGCTCAAGCCCTTTATCTCCAACTCTGAGATTCTGCCCCCAGGATTTCATTGTCTCAGAAATGACCGACTAAATAAAAAAGGTGGAGGCACTGCCCTAGTCTACTCCACCAACCTTCTTACCTTAATTCCCTCCAAATTCCAATTCCTGAACACCGAACTAACTACTGGAATTCTAAAACTAAATCAGTGGCAGATTTAGGCATGGGTGCAGGGGTGTGTGCCGGCCCCTTTTTCAACTTTCTTTTTTTTTTTTTTTTTTGGAAATCGCACCAGCCATTTTTCCAACTTTCTTTCTTTCTTTTTTTTTTTTTTCAGGTGCATCTTTCCCGAAGAATCCTGTCACCGACACGCCAAATACATTGATCGGAGATGTGATTGGAGGTTGCAGTCAGATGATTTTTTTTTAACAACATTTATAACGGTCCTCCTCCAGCTGCATCTCCCCTTATAATTTAGGCACGTTGGTGAAAGCTGTCAATGTTGTTGTGGAAGCTGTTGTCAAAAGACAATCTTGTTCAATTTTGAAAATACTAGCTGGACAAATTGTCGTTTGAAACAACCTTATAACTACTGCTACTGGAGTGATCTGCTTTGAGGTAATGTAAAATTCTTTTGACACCAATTTTCAAGGCGCCAAAGAAGTTGGGCGCGAACAGCACTCCCTATGTGCTACAAGAATGGAATGAGACCCATTCTTACAAATCCAAAGTTATTTTAATACCCAGCATGTAAAGTAGGCATGCCCCCAAATGTTACAAGCATGCTAGGCTGTCCCACATCCCTTGAACTCAAATGTTAAGTCCGGTGGTTATGTTCTCACCATGTTGTTACTGCTACTAGGGAATATAAGTTAACCTTTGAGATGGCTCACATTGACACTACCCTCATTCCCCAACGGTTTTTAGAACAGAGTTTGCAGTCGGCCCCTGAGTCTTTCCCGGGAGGGGGCAGGGGGAGGGAAACGGAGTGTGAATGGTGACCAAGAGAAGGCGAGCTGTCGCCAGAGACTGAGTGACTCCATACTGGCATTAAGCAAGTAAGGGAGACTAGGAAATTGAACATTGACATTTGTCATTGTTAAGGCTCTTAACTTAAGAGACAGGTGTGTTGATGAATACCACATGCATTCTGATGTCAATTAAATGCTAAGACAGTTGACAAAGTTGTGCACTTGACACGTACACTTTCCCTCACAAGGAGAGTGTGTTATACAGTATTTTATTTTGCAGTAACATCACTTAATCTATCCAGTCATTGTCAAACATTATATAGCTCATTCAAATTCTGCCTCCTAAACATTGTTCCTTCTCTGCATATATCATGTTTGCAATTACAGTTGCCGTGGTGTCTGTGATGTATAATGTTTGAAACTACAATGGTGTCAATGTTTGCTTTTCATTTATATAAATGTAAGATTGCAAAACATTTGAAATTCTCTTGGTGTTAGAAAAACTCTCTTTAAGGACATATACGGAAACTAACAGAGTTGCTAGTGTCATTGTTTTCAGTGGCACTTTTTGCGTATTGAAGGTAAAGGTGTGAGTTGCATTTGCAACTGGTAATGTCCCGCGTGACTAGTAAACACCCATGACAGACGCGCCAGCCTTTCCTTTAAGTAAACTTGACAAGTATTGATGCCCTAGTTAGTAAAGGTGCACAGGTAATATAGACATAAAGGTTGAGTGGTACTCATAAATTGGATGCAACTTTGCTGGAAATGTTTTAGAATTAGTGGTTCAGTCTGAAACTGCCTTTTAAACATAACGTTTGGGGGATGTGTGACCAAGGATTGGGAATGGTAAACCTAACTCCAGTGGAGTATTTTTAAATTTTGCACCAGTTGAAACCTTTTGTTCATTGTGGAGAAGGAGGACTTATTTTATTTTTTCTTGTTTTTTTGAATTGTTGGAAAGTTTTTTGTCTGTCACTTTGGGCTGTATAAATATTTGTGACATAAGACTCAACACAGCTCAAGTACCAGGAAGCAGAATGTCTGGGTCTAACATTAAGGTAGCAGTTCGTGTCCGATTCATTAACAAAAGAGGCAATTATACTAAATCCACGGCCACCAGGAATACTGCCCAATTCTTGAGTTTTATTCAGCTTGTCGTAGTCTTTTCCTGTTGTGCTTTGCCTTATTTGGTAAAGTCCGTTGGCTGCGTGGAAAGTATAAGGAGGAAGGAAAAGTGGTTACATCAGTGAACATAGTTCGTGGGCGATCACAGCCTTTCTCCAGAATAAATCTTGATTTGTTGTACTATATTTTCTTTGCTACTGCATGGATTACTGAACTGCAGTGTTGTCTAGTGGTAAACGCTAGAAAAGACATGATTGTTCACACGAGTTCTGTGTACGATTAGATTGTGCATCTTTTAGTAGGAGATGTAGTACATATACAGTCATATGGTAAAGTTAAGTAATTTGCTTGTAATACATGTGCATGTAACTAAGGCTGTATTAGCTTTTGCATTTATTGAACTGCTCGTGCTTGATTGAGAAATCCACTGGCTCATCCATTGTTTCCTTATATGTTGTTTAACTGCATTGGTAGGAGGAGCTTCTGCATTCATTTTAGTGACTAGTTTTGAAAATGTTTGTTTAAGACTGACAGCTCTATGGCCCTGTCTTGTGACAAGGAGCTATTAAAACAGTTAACAGTCTGTTATACTTTTTAATACATTAAATTTTTGTTGTAGCTAACTGTTGTACGTTTCTGTTATCAATGAAGAATATTTATAGCTTGCCATTAATTGCCCATTACAGTCCCTGTAAACTCTGATTTTTTTTATTTGCTGTTCTAGCATCTTGAGTTTGGTAACGACCAGAAGGATAAATTAATTTCCCTTAGGAGAATTATTTTCCACTTGGGGCTGATTTTTTCTAACTGTATGCAGCTATGTACTGCCTCACTTATTTGTGCGATTAATTTGATAAATTGCATACATAGATTCATTTTCTTATATTACAGTGTAATATCAAAAGATCAGTAACAAACCAGATGTCCCACAAATTAGTCCAGTAGAGGAAGTTCAAAAAATAGAATTAAGGTGCAAGATGGGGTTTTCAATCCTAAAAACAAAAGTACGAAGACTGTAGATATTTTAAAGAGGCATGGCAGTCTACCTATTGATATAAGTTAATCACCTTATCCCAGTGTTATAGTTTTTTTTTTTTTTTTTTTTTTGGTAGTTTGACTGGGCTGTGGTAGTCCCTTTTCAGTGGAGGCCTAGGGTGAAAAAGTTCAGTTACAAAACAGGCAGTTTTATGCATCACAGAAAAATGTAAATCTTAAGATTACAGTATGGACATAGAGTAACTGAAAGATATTTTTCCTAGAGAGTATTCTGCAGTCAATCATCACTTCTGTCAGCACCAGTGCATTGCTACTTTTTGTGTATATTTTCCCTAGAATATTCAGATGGATTAGCATATATTTGTTCAGGTGCGGTCCAGCTTTGAAGACCATACATTTCACTGTGGTTATTTCCACCTTCAGGGGGTTTCTTTCCAAGTTTATAACAGTACATATGCCCGGTATGACATGGAAGGAGAATGATGTGACTTGGCATGCGCAACCAATCATCTTTTCCAGGCATGCTTTGAAAATACTTGTACTATCTGTACATGTGATGTGTGCTGCACAGGAGTTACCTATTTCTAATACCATATCCACAGTAAAATCACGTGCAACTGAATTTAAATTGATGTTTTTCCACACGTGATGTCAGAGCTTCTTAAGGCGATCTTTTCACAACCACCAAACCCAGTGTCTCACTTTCCTGCTTTCACTCAGTAGTCAACTAACCAGACTGCACCCCACCTTTTGCAAATTCCTGCATCCGCCACTGAAATAAACATAAAAATATCTGCATCATTGCCCTATATATCTCACCTGGTAACAATATCTCTACACTTGAAAATAATCTCCTATGGGCCTCTGCTGAAATTAACTATGAAACTTATATCCTTGGTGATGTGAATATTGACTGGAATAAAATCAATTGCCCCTCTTCCTCCCTATCCATTAACCTCTATAACTTCACTCAAATAATCCTCTACATCACTCGACCTAACAAAATAAACCCTCCCAGATCCGCTATAGATTGGATCCTAGTCTCAGATCCAAATAAAATAACCAATTCTGGCACAATTCCTGATACCTTTTGCGACCAACTCCCAACCTTTATTCATCGCTCAACTAGTTCCTCCCCACACCAGCATCAATACATTCAAACTTGTAACTTTAGTAGCTTCAACCCAACTACTTTCTCAAATAGTTTCAAACAAATGAAATGGCAAATTCTAAACATTCTTCCTCTTGACAAGGCTATAGAATACTTCAACTCTGTCTTCCTTAATACTTTAAACTCACTAGCCCCACTAAGAAATAAAAGGATAAAAATTTAAACTGCTCCTTGGCTATCCAAAGAGACAAAACAGATTATGCACCACAGAGACAAACTATGGAAGCTTTACCAAAACAATAAACTGGCCAATACCTTGCTCCAATATAAACAGCTCCGCAACCATGCAAAATGACTAATCACCAAAGACAGAAAATCCTACTATATCAAACTTCAGTCAAATAACAATAAAATCCCCCCAAAATTCTGGAACTCAATAAACTCACTCCTCAATCCAGGCTCTAAGAATAATCCCTGTCCTTCCCAAGTAAATCTGACCTTGAACTAAGCTCTGAATTTAACTCATTTTTCATAGAAACTATTACTACCCTCACCAAGACATTTCCCAATAATAAACCAACTGCTCTACACTCTCCCAATTCTAACTCACCTCATCTGTTTGAACTCAAACTCATCTCCACTAACTTTATAAAAAATTTTTGTCCAAACTTAAACCTTGCTCTAACGCTCCAGACAATATTCCCTCTTCCTTCCTAAAATGTGCTGATGATGGCATTGCTCTCCCAATCAGCATCATTATTAATAGATCCATAAAAGAATCATACATCCCCAAACTCTGACGCTCAGCTTATATTCTTCCTCTTCATAAAGGAGGCAAAAATACCAGAATCTCAAATGTTTGCTGCTGATGGCATTGCTCTCCCAATCAGCATCATTATTAACAGATCCAAAAAAGAATCATACGTCCCCAAACTCTGGCGCTCAGATTATATTCTTCCTCTTCATAAAGGAGGCAAAAATACCAGAATCTCAAACTTTTGCTCCATTGCTTTGCTCTCACCAATCTCCAAAATCCTAGAAAAATGCATCCACCTCCAACTTATGCCTTTCCTGACTCAAAACAATCTTCTCACTCCTACCCAGCATGGCTTCCGTCCAGGTCATAGCACAATAACTGCTCTACTTTCTTTCCTAGAAACTGTCAATAAAGCTCGAGATTCACAGGACACTTAGTTTCTACTGTTTTACTCGATCTGTCTAAAGCCTTTGATACAGTTTCCCACAAGCACCTTCTCTGTCATCTCTCAAACCTTAATCTCTCACATAATGCTTTATCCTGGTTCTTCAACTATCAGACAGATCACAGGCAGTCAAATGGAAGAACTCCATCTCTTCCTTCCTACCTACCCCAACTGGCGTACCACAGGGATCCATCCTTGGGCCAATGCTTTTTAACATCTTCATCAATAACTTTCACACTGCTATTCCTGATGCTAAAATCATTCAATACGCAGATGATTCAACCTTAGTCTGCTCTGCCTCAAACCTTTCTGAATTTCTGACTAAAACCCAAACTGCCTTCATAACAACTGAAAACTGGATGCGCCAAAACCACCTCTCTCTCAATGCAAATAAATCAAAGATTCTACTATTCCCTCCCACAAAGACCCTCACCTACGATAAAAACAACTTCAAAGTCTATAGTCAAACCAACTCACCTATAGAAGTAGTCCCCTCTGCCAAACTACTTGGCATTACTGTTGATGAACACCTCAAGTTTGATATTCATATTCAACAAAATATTAAGAAAACCTACCAAAAGCTAGGTATGCTGTATATGAATAATCGCTTTCTCTCCAACTCTACCAGGCAAACTCTGGCCTCGACTTATCTTCTTCCTTCCTTATTATACAGAGCCCCTCTCCTAACCAACCTGTCCTCCTCTATCACTTCTAAACTAGAAAACTGCTACAACAAAATCTCTAAATTTGCCTCTAAATCTAAAAATACCACCCATCACTGCCTAACCCTACAATCCCTGAATTGGCTCGAACTCCCAAACCACCTAGACTATCTCCATCTCAATACTGCATATAGACTCTCAGCAACTCATACAGCTACCCTCACACAGCCCAGCCTTGAAAATATTGTAAATAGCACTCTACTGTTGATGTGTGTATGTAAAGTGTATTTACATTTTCTTAAAAGGTTTGTATGTAAACTGTTTCCACACCTAACACATCTGTTTTCCTCAAATGAAACTGTATGATCCCTACCTTCAAGCTTAATGAATTTGCTAGCTATGCATGATATTGAATGCATTTATGAGTAACTATTCTACATAATATTATCTTTAATATTAACTATCAGTTGTATTTAAATTGTATAATGCATCTTGGAGCTTTTCTCCCCAGGCCGCCACTGAAAATGGGTCAATTCGGCCCAGTGGACTTCCCCGGTAATCAAACTGCAAATAAATAAATAAATAAAATAGTGGTAATGTGGTTATCAAAGGAGAGGTTGCTGTCAACCTGTGTCCCTGGGTCTCTTATCACACTTTCGGTGTTTAGTGGACTACCATCTATGTGGTAGTTCATGAGCACCAAACTTTTCCCAAAGGGAATGACAATGCACCTTTTGGCATTGAGCTTTAGGCCATGGTTCTGGCACCAGCCATTGGTGTCATTGAGGCCTTTTTGTAGAATGTCTACATCAGTTGGAGAATCAATAATGGCTCCCAGTTTGCAATCATCTGCAAACTTGGTCAGCCAGAGTCCCTTTGTCTTGGCATGAACTTCACAGAAGTAGATGCCAAACAGGAGAGGACCTAGGATCGATCCCTGTGGGACACCATTTGTAACTGGTTGGTAGTCAGATTTGGAGTCCACTACTTTCACAGTGTGGGTTCTATCAGTGAGCCAGTTGGCAACCCATCTTATGACATAGGGGTTTATACCTAGTTTAGTGAGTCTATCTATGATTCTTAAGTGAGGAATGGTATCGAAGGCATTGGCAAGATCTAGGTAGGCTGTGTGAACTACCTTGCCCTTGTCCACAGCTCTGGTGACAGACTCGAAGAAGTCTATCAGGTTGAGCAGGCATGATCTGCCTTTCACAAACCCAAACTGCATGGGGTCCAGAGTTTGGAGATTCCCTATGTCCTTATTTATAAGGTCCATGATGATGCGCTCCATAGCCTTACATATCAGACTTATCAGATTAATGGGTGGTAGTTCCCAGGGTCTGTAGTCGTTTCCCCTTTGTGGAGTGGGATGACCAAAGCAGTGCACCATTGGGTAGGAACAAAGCCTGAAATGAGGCTGTGATTGAACGGGGTACTCAGGTGTGGTGCCAGTTCACTTTGTAATTCATGTAGAACACAGACAGGGATATTATCAAGTCCCATGGAAGCTGTATTTATGGCTTTGGACAGTGCATTTTTTACCTGTGTTGCTGTGATAATAGGGACTTGGCATTCCTCAGGTATTATGATAGGCCCTTTAGGGGGTGAAAGGGGGGTAAAGTTTGCACTGAACCTGTCGGCCAATATGTTGGCAAAATCAGTTGGTTCTGTATATGTATTGCCATTGTACTGTAACTCAGAGCAGATCTGAGTATTGCCATGTAGATTCTTGACATAACTACAGAATGCCTTGTGGTTGTCTTTAGCATCTGCAGCAATTTTGTTTTCATAGCTAGCTTTAGATAATTTGATAAGGGATCTCAGTTTTTTGCTGACGCTAACAAGGGAGTTTTTCCAGACTTGGGAATTCACCCTTTTCTGCAGCATTTTTTTTGTTCTGTTGTAGAGTTTGTTTATGGTGGGGGACCACCAGACTGGCTTCCTGTTTTTGGAGGAGAGCATCTTGGTTCTGTTTGGTATGGCCCGTTCCGTGCACTTATGTATGTGCTCATACAGTGCATTGGTGTATGATTCAGTAGTCATGCATCTATTTTCCATTAGCATGGGTGTCGTGAAATTAGCCACCTCTGTTTTTAGAAGCCCAAAATTGGCTTTGGAGAAGTTTTTTATGGTGATTTACTTTGGGGGAGGGTGAGGGTGGGATGTAGATATCAGTGGTGATTAGCTTGTGGTCAGATATGACCAGGGAGGAGTTGATTACTGGAGTAGAGCAACGGTCACCCATGTTAATAATGACCAGATCAAGGATGGTTCTACCCCTGGTGGGGGTAAGAATGAGTTGGTCCAGGGCATTGGAATTAATGAATTCCAGAAAACGTTGAGCAAGTGTGTTGGTACATGAGTAATTTTCCAGTTAATTGAGGAGTAGTTAAAGTCTCCCAGTAAAAGGGTATTGGGTTGTACCCTAATATTTTCCAGTGTGTTTAGGAATGTGTAGTGGGAGTCTTGGGACATGGTGGGGGATCTATAGCAGGCTACAACCTGTATTGCAGTTTTACCCAGTGTTAGTTATACCTGAAGTATCTCTGATGTGTTATGTTGGGCTACTAGTCTGGAGGTGTGCATATCCTTTATGAATATGGAAACACCACCGCCTTTAGTGCTTCGGTCCAGGTTTAGGGGCCGGAAGGTGTGGTATGAATTATAGCCTGGTAGTGCTGGAGTGCTCTCCGGAGCTTTGAACCAGGTCTCAGTCACTGCACAGATGTCGATGTTCTCTATTTTAAGGAGTGCTTTGAGCTTCATGAAATAGTTGCACTTTACACACAATAAACTCTTCGGAATAAATGCACAGTAATAAGCACACACTGTACATGGTTCAAATAATTCTAGGTATGCCATTCAGAGCTTTAGTTAATACAAAATAGTAGTTTATGCCAAAAGACTGTAACTTGCCAAAAAACATGCAGTCACCTTGTTTTATGCTCAATATGCCCTTTCTGCCCTTTATTGTATTTGTTTTACCCATTTAATCTCTTTTCTTGTGCTCATTTTACTCTAAACATGCTTGTTTTGCAATTCCAAGGTGGCTGAACCTCCTATAAGCTCTTCTAATAATCGTTTTATCAAATAACTTAATCTCAAAAATTCCATTTAAATAATAATCTTTTTATACTTTTTGTTAGCTTAATAAACATTGTGTACTATCCGTTTGCTTAGTAATGCGTTTTATGGCCTTGTAATGCTCTGTTTTATCTCTTTTAATAAAATAATAATTTGTGCAAGTTTTCATTACCTTTAACTTGTTTCTGGGCCTTTTTTGCTTGATTCTCTTATTTTACCTTCACTGTTAATTCTGCACCTTCTATCTCTGAAAAGCAGTCTCTGGAATCTCAGTTCTGGCACCATGTCATTTGCCCAGTCAGGATATAACAGATGAACATTTGTGAGTTCTGTTCAAGCATCTTTATTATGTACAAGCACATCAGGAATGAGGCAATAACTTTTACTTAGATAAACCTATAAACAAACTAACACTCTCGCTCACTCTCTGGCTGCACTCTCAAAATGGCACTGAAGCTAGCATGTTCTTGCTATTTATATGCACGTGCTGTCCTTGGAAATGCTTCTTAGAGGCACAACACACTTACATAGATATTCTACACATGGGAAAGAATACAGAAAGGCCAACAGGAGAAAGGAACAGGCAGCAGGGGAAAGCAAAAGGAGAGAGGATGGCGCCCTTGAGCGAATGGAAGAGGTTAGTGAGACAAAGGCCTAAACAGATCTGTGAAGCATTAACGGAAAAAGGGGCAAGATCAAATGCAGAATGACAAAAAATTGGAAAAGGGAAGAAGGATTGAAAGGAGTTGTAAGATACTGGAAAAAGACAATTCAAACAGTGAGACACATGCAGAAAATACACAGCAGGAGATCAAAGCCTGAGAATATTGTATCGATAGTATCTAACCGCCATGAGACTGGTAATGGAAGGCAGAAAGAATAGTAGATGCTGATGGTGTCAGAAGGAAGAAGCCAGAATGATGCACATGTTCTGGACTGTGGATCGGCACAAGAAGACTGGACTGGAAGCAGGCACAAAATATATGGGGAAACATATTTTGCCTACTCAGAGGCGATGTCTGCCTAACATACAAAGCTATGTCATACCCAGAGCTGTTGGACATGCTCCACTTAAAGAAATCCCAATCCCTCCGACCTACACGCTCTAGGGACCTAAACCTTGTCACCACAATAAATAGAACATGCTGGAGGGATAGATTCCTGTCCCAGAGACTTCCCATACTCTGGAACAGACTACCTATGTCGAACAGAGCTCCTCATTAGCACTCTTCAAGAAAAATCTTGATGACTGGATGGGTAATAGGAAATTCACCCCGGGGATCACTTCTGTGGTTCTGCTTGACAGGGGCACAGGAAAATAATTTTCTTGGGTGGCGAAAGCCAGGGTACATTTTTGGCTAGGCTTGTATAGGTCCTAGGGCCAATAGCCTAGTACCTACCTATGAACCTATAAAAGGAAGCACAGCATACTTGGGAATTTTGGACATGGAGCATAAAGAAAGAGGGCAGCATCTGGTAAGAAAGAGAAATTAACATTATTAAACTGCTGAGTGCCAAATTTAAAACCATCATCACTCAAAAATGTAATGGGTCACAGACAATATGGGACCATGAATTACACAAATAGTTCCTGGGCATGGGGAGAAGAATGCAGAAACTGACTAGAATGAGGAAAGGAGGGGGTGGAATAAACAGTGGAAACAGGTATTAGAAAAAAATCATAACAGGAGGAAGGAGAGGGTGAACCTAAAGGAAAATCATGTATGGTGGATAGGGATAGGGTAGGAAATGAAACAGTCATCTGCTGATGAGATGTGGTACACCATGCATAAAGACTACAGGTGAATGCAATATAGTGTACGGAATTAAAAAACATTGTATTAAAGCCCATTGTCAAGTGAAATATATTGTGATGTTGATGAATGCATTGTTATTTTAAATGTGTATGAAACCATATTGAGGCACTTGTTATGTTCTGAGGATATTTTTTTAGTCTCAGACTGTATCGATTATTTTACCCAGCATTTTGTATCTTATAATAATAATCATTTGTTAGAAAAAACAAAACAAATGGAATGCCTTTTTGTTTCTTCTTCTTTCTTCTTGACATGTCCCATCAGCCAACTACCATACCCATATTGTGCTCTGGCAAGAAAGGGAATCTGGACCTGCCAATGAACATGGCTGAAAAGGGCCCATTTTGGATCATTTAATTTATGCAATTAAAAAAAAAACGTGAAAAATAAACAGGTGACTATTCATTGTTTTTCTCAGAGTTTGAAATAATGTCTACATTTACTACATCATGAGTGGACAAAAAGTACCAGCTGAATAGATTTTCCAAATGGACTCTATATGTTTTTGATATTCAGACAGATATGCACATATATTTATATCATTTAACTTTTATTTTACCTATTTTACTTTAATTTGTAATTTGTTTCTGATTTAATGTTATATATGTTTATATTAGACTGTTTTATTGTGAGCTTTATATTTATCCCTTTCTTTTCTGCATTTGTTTTTTTTTTCTTGATTAAAATGCTGGCATACATGTCTCACATTTGCGCATAATGCAAATGTGGTTACCTGTGCCTTGTATGTAACAAACCTCTCCGCTTTAAAATACTCTATAGGAAATACTTTCCATAGCCTCCCTAAGTCTCTTATCACACTTTCGGTGTTTAGTGTACTGCCACCTATATGGTAATTTACAGGTACATGTTTTTTCCCAAAGGGGATAACTGTACATTTCCTGGCATTGAGCTTGAGCCCATGGCTCTGGCACCAAGCATCTGGTTGCCCAAAGAGCTGTCAGTTTGTGCAAAGGGCAGCACCACTGCAGGTCATGTAATAGTATGCTACTAAACACTCTTACTTAGACCATTAAGTAACTCTCCCCTACACCTTTCCATCTACTAAGGATCTGGTATATGGATAGGCACTTCCTTGTCATCTCTGTTTCTGGCCTGGTGGATATGGGCATCCTGAGGCAGTGTAGTAACTGCCTCATGTTCACTGGTAACCATTTAATTTTAGAACAACATAGTGTATGAGAGATGTAGATACACAGTGTAACTGGACTCAAAGCTCTCACAAATGCACACACATGAAAAATGCAAACCAGGTTGTCAGTGTTACACCCAAAACAGTCACTACCAACACTAAAGAACAAACACATAGACCCACATATGTGGAGATGCTCACTTGTAATCTACCCAAACCTCCAATACCTCCTAAAAAGCATCTCTCATTGGCCCCATGCACACTCAAAAGATAGCACCTCACACAACACATAATTCTGAAAATCGTAGTAGCCCCACTTCCAAGCCCATAAGGCAACACACTACGCAGCCAAACATTCTAGTTATTGGGGATTCCATTGTAAGACACATGGATGTCCCCCTTACCAGGCTAAACAAGGAGAAGATCACAGTGAGCTGCTTGTCTGGAGCCAGGATCCACCAGATCACACATGCTTTTAGGTCTTTACACCTCAAGCACCAGTATCACATGGTCATAGTACATGTGGGCATAAATTACCTAAGATGCACCTCACTGGACTACATGAAGAGAGCCATGATGGAGTTCTCTGAACATGTGTCCCAGGCAGGTATGAATTTAGCCTTGAGTAACATCCTATCCTCACCAGTGATAATGCCACAGTACCAGCAAAAAGTGATCGACTTCAACAACTGGCTTAGTTTCTGGTGTCACAACAAAGGGATCCAGTATAGGTTCATGGGTTCATAGGTTGGTACTAGGCTATCAGCCCTAGGGCCTATACAAGCCTAGCCATAACAATTTCCTGGCTATTTCTTCCCACACTATTTACTTCCCTGAACCCCTGTCTAGCAGGGTGACTGACATGATCCCCGGGGTGAATTTCCTTTCTCCCATCCAGTCATCAAGGTTCATTTTGAAGAGGGCCAAAGAGGCGCTCTGCTTGCCATGTATGGACAGTTTATTCCAGAGTCTGGGGAGTCTCTGGGTCAGGAACCTATCCCTCCTGCATGTTTTGTTTATTGTGATGACAGGATTTAGATCCCATGGAGCATGTGGCTCTGAGGGATTGGGATTTCTTTAAGTGTAGCATGTCCAGCAGCTCTAGGTTTGACATGACCTTGTATGTTAAGCAGAGATCGCCTCAGAGTAGACGATATGCAACAGAGTATAGCTGGAGTTTTTTTAGTTGGTCAGCATAGGGCATCTGCTTTAGGCCTGTGATTCTTTTAGTGAGGTATTTCTGCAGCCTTTCTAGTTGTTGCAGATGTATTGAGAGGTACATACCAAATAGGGTGTTGTATTCTATAATGGGTCTAATGAGGGATGAGTACAGTGGGACAATGACCTCCTTTTTCCTGGATGAAAAGCCCTTAGTGATGAGGTGTGCCCCATAGAAGGATTTCCTGACTGTTGTGGCGATGTGGTTATAGAAGGTGAGACCACTGTCCACCTGTGTCCCTAAGTCTCTTATCACACTTTCGGTGTTTAGTGGACTGCTACCTATATGGTAATTCACAGGTACATGTTTTTTCCCAAAGGGGATAACTATACATTTCTTGGCATTGAGCTTGAGCCCATGGCTCTGGCACCAAGCATCTGTTTCTGTAAGGCCCTTTTGTAGAGTATCCACATCATTTGGGGATTCAATAATGGCTCCCAGTTTGCAGTCATCTGCGAACTTTGTTAACCAGAGTCCCTTAGTGTTGGCCTGTACTTCAGAGAAGTAGATGCCAAACAAGAGAGGTCCCAGGACTGAACCCTGAATTACTCCACTTGTCACTTGTCTGGAGCTGGATTTGGAGTCAGCTGCTTTTACAGTGAGGGTTCTGTCAGTAAGCCAGTTGGCAACCTATTGAGTGATGTAGGGATTAATACCCGGCTTATTAAGTTTATCTATGATTCCTATCTGCCAGCCTGGAGAGACATGACTGACAAACCTTGGTGCCTTGCCAGACATGGTTTGCACTTGTCACCACTTGGCTTCCGGATACTGGCAAAAACTTTATCTATCCCTATAGTGCCTTTTTTTAGACCAAGCCAAGTTGTTAAACACTCCAACTTAACAAAAATCATGCATGACTACCTAAAGGCAATGCTGCTGAATGCTAGGAGTTTAAATAAAAAAAACTGCACTCCCTGAAAGCACTCCTCACCCTTGAGAATGCAGATGTATGTGCAGTCATGGAAACATGATTCAGAACCATGGAATACTACTGGCTATTAAGGGCTACAATGCCTTTCATACATTCTGATCCCCTGAACTAAGGATAAAACAAAGGAAAGAGGTGTCTCAGTTTTCATAAAGGACAAGTACACTGCTAGACTGGTCCAACAGCATGACTCACTTGAGCTGTTCAGTGCCCAACTAAATATAGATATGACCCCTTATTATATCCTTGCTAGCTCCCCTAACATGAGTCTGGAAAAAAAGCACCTCCTACCTAAACCTACTGGAACCTCTTAACATTCAGCATAACACCATACTTATGGGTGACTTTAACTACCCCTCCATAAGCTGGGAGGTGTATATGACCCATAATTCACTTGCTCAGAGGTTTTTAGACTTTGTCAATGCAAACACCCTGGAGCAGCTAGTTAGCTCCCCACCTAGAGGTACAAATATCCTAGACCTGGTACTCATGAACATGGCAGGATGCTGCTCCATCCCTGGCATTAACTCCTTCCTGGTAAGATCTGGCCACAAAATGATCTCCTTTAGTATTAAAACTAACCTAGAACTCCCATCAAACTCCAAACCTGTTAAGAACTTTGCTAAGGCCAATTACCTCAAACTAAGTGACAGCTTATTAAACTTCCAAGCCCCTCTGAACACGGATGACAAGGAGGCCTGCACTTAGCTGTACACAAAAGCACTGTATAACCACAATCATAGCTGTATAGAGGAGGCATTACCTGTTTGAGTCAAACCTATGATTGTTGGAAAAAATAAACCACCCTGGTGGACCCCTAGCATAAATAGTCTATTCAACAAAAGGATAAAATCCTCTCAAAAGCCAAGAAGGAACATTAAAAACAGTTCAAAAAGATACTCACCAGTCTAAACAAACAAATTAGAGAGCTGGCAAAATCTGCCAAAGCAAACTATGAGGCAAAGATAACCTCCAAGGTGAAAGATAACCATAAGGCTTTTTTTTTAATTATGTTCATAAACTCAGGGGAAACGCTCAGCAATGTGCCGTTAATCATGAATGGCAACACTTATGCCCAGCTTGAAACTATAGGAAACCCCCTGACTGACAAGTTCAATTCAAACTTCTCTCCCCCATCACCTCCTACCACACCCACAAAAATACCCTCAACCATCCCCCTACTGGTCATTATGAGGGAACAGGTCCTTACTGTGCTCGCTAAAGCCAAAAACACAGCCTTCATGGGCCTCAACAACATTCCAGCATGCCTATTAAATAGCGAAAACAGAATCTATCAGGGTCACTAGAAACCATCTTTAACCACAGCCTCCAGATGCACTTTGTCCCAGAGGAATGGAGTACTGCAACAGTCATCCCTCTGCACAAGGGGGGCTCATCAACTGACCCAGTGAACTACAGACCCATAAGTTTGACCAGTCCTATCTGCAAGGCCATAGAGAGAATTATCATGGATGTGATCAATAATGATGTAGCCAAACACTGGACCAGACCCAGTTTGGCTTTGTTAGAGGGAGATCTTCCCTGCTCAATCTGGTAGACATCTTTGAGAAAGTCAACAGAACCATGAATGAGGGTACAACGATACATGCTTATCTAGACCTGGCCAAAGCTTTTGACACAATTCCCCACTTGAGGATCATAGATAAACTTGCTAAGTTAGGCATAAACCCCTACATTGTCAGATGGATAGCAAACTGGCTCACTGACAGGACACATAGGTTCATAGGTTCATAGGTTCATAGGTTGGTACTAGGCTATCGGCCCTAGGGCCTATACGAGCCTAGCTAAAACAATTCCCTGGATATTTCTTCCCACAATATTTACTTCTCTGGACCCTTGTCTAGCCGGGTGACTGACATGATCCCCGGTGTGAATTTCCCATCTCCCATCCAATCATCAAGGTTCCTTTTGAAGAGGGTCAAGGAGGCGCTCTGCTTGACATGTATGGACAGTCTATTCCAGAGTATGGGGAGTCTCTGGGTCAGGAACCTATCCCTCCAGCATGTTTTGTTCATTGTAATGACAAGGTTTAGATCCCTGGAGCATGTGGCTCTGAGGGATTGGGATTTCTGTAAGTGGAGCATGTCCAACAGCTCAGGGTTTGACATGGCCTTGTATGTTAAGCAGAGATCACTTCTGAGTAGACGATATGCCACAGAGTATAGCTGGAGTTTTTTTAGATGGTCAGCAAATGGCATCTGCTTTAGGCC
This sequence comes from Protopterus annectens, assembly GCF_019279795.1. Classification (NCBI taxonomy): domain Eukaryota; kingdom Metazoa; phylum Chordata; order Ceratodontiformes; family Protopteridae; genus Protopterus; species Protopterus annectens. The sequence goes on along the minus strand of NC_056747.1, from coordinate 1,159,843,961 downwards.
TGTGATTCTTTTAGTGAGGTATTTCTGTGGCCTTTCCAGCTGTTGCAGATGTCTTGTGAGGTACATACCAAATGGGGCATTATACTCTATAATGGGTCTAATGAGGGATGAGTACAGTGTGACAATGACCTCCTTTTTTCTGGATGAGAAGCCCTTAGTGATGAGGTGTGCCACATAGAAGGATTTCCTGACTGTTGTGGCGATGTGGTTATCGAAAGTGAGACCACTGTCCACCTGTGTCCCTAAGTCTGTCATCACACTTTCAATGTTTAGTGTACTGCCACCTATGTGGTAATTCATGGGTACATGTTTTTTTCCAAAGGGGATAACTATACATTTCTTTGCATTAAGCTTGAGCCCATGGCTCTGGCACCAGGCATCTGTTTCTGTAAGGCCCTTTTGTAGAATATCCACATAATTTGGAGATTCAGTAATGGCTCCCAGTTTGCAGTCATCTGCAAAGTTTGTTAACCAGAGTCCCTTAGTGTTGGCCTGTACTTCGGAAAAGTAGATGCCAAACAAGAGTGGTCCCAGGACTGAACCCTGAGGTACACCACTTGTCACTTGTCTGGAGCTGGATTTGGAGTCAGCTACTTTTACAGTCTGTGTTCTGTCAAGAAGCCAGTTGGCAACCCATCGAGTAATGTAGGGATTTATGCCCAGCTTAGTAAGTTTATCTATGATTCCAGAGTGGGGGATGGTGTTGAAGGCCTTGGCAAGGTCTAGATAGGCTGTGTGGACCACTTTACCCTTGCCCACAGCTCTGCAGACTGATTTGAAGAAGTCAATCAGATTCAGGAGACAAAATCAGCCCTTTACAAACCCAAACTGGGTGGGGTCCAGTGTTTGAAGGTTGCCAATGTCTTTGTTTATAAGTTCCATGATAATACGTTCCATGCCCTTGCAGATCAGGCTTGTCAGACTGATGGGATGGTAGCTCCGAGGATCCAAGGTGGATCCCCCCTTGTGGAATGGGATAACTGTAGCTGTGTGCCACTCAGTGGGCATTAAGCCTGAGGTGAGGCTATGATTAAACATGACACTTAGGTGAGGTGCCAGTTCATTTTGTAGTTCATGTAGTACACAGCCTGGGATGTCATCTGGTCCCATGAATGCTGTATTTGTAGCTTTGGAGAGTGCACTTTCTACCTGTGTGGCTGTGATTACCGGAATTTGGCAAACTTTTGTTATTGAGATGGGCCCTTTAGGGGGTGAGAGGGGGTGAAGTTGGCACTAAATCGATCTGCCAGGATATTGGCAATATCCTTGGGATCAGTATATTTAATGCCATTCTGTTGAAGCTCAGAGCAGATGTGAGCATTGCCATTTAGATTCTTGACATAACTATAGAATGCCTTGTGGTTGTCTTTTGAATCTTTGGCAATTTTATTTTCGTAACTAGCTTTTGAGGATTTTATGAGGGATCTCAGCTTCTTACTGAGGCTGGTGAGGGAGTTTTTTGCATCCTGGGATTTTCCTCTTTTCCACAACAGTTTATTCCTTCTGTTGTATAGTTTGTTTATAGCAGGGGACCACCAGATTGGCTTCCTTTTTTTGGAGGAGAGCATCTTGGTTCTATTTGGGATGACACAATTCATGCACGAGTGGATGTGCTCATACAGCGCCTTAGTGTAGGATTCTGCAGTCGAACTTTCAGATCCTGTCTGCATGAGTGTCATGAAGTTTGTCACTTCTGACTTCAGTAGCATGAAGTTGGCTTTGGAGAAGTTTTTTAAGGAGGTTTCCTTACTGGGGGGTGGTATGTGGATGTCAAGGGTGATTTGCTTATGGTCAGACCTGACCAATGAGGGGGAGACCACTGGTATAGAGCATCTATCTCCCATGTTGGTAATGACCAGGTCTAGGATATTGGAGCCCCTGGTGGGACAATGGATTAGTTGATCCAGGGTGTTGGAATTTATGAATTCCAAGAACCGTTGGGAAAAGGAGTTGGTACCTGAGTAGTTTTCCCAGTTAATGGCAAGGTAGTTGAAATCACCCAGTATTAGGGTGTTTGATTGTATCTTAATATTTTCCAGTATGTTTAGAAAGGTGTAGTGAGAATCTTGGGACATGGTGGGGGATCTGTAGCAAGCTACAATTTGGATTACAGTCTTACCTAGTGTTAGTTGCACCTGTAGAATTTCAGATGCATTGTGTTGGGCAACCAGCCTGGAGATGTGAATATCCCTGGGGAATATGGACACTCCTCCACCTTTAGTGTTTCGGTGTTGGTTTTGTGGCCGAAAAGTGGTAGGAGTTGTAGCCTGGTATTGCAGGGGTGTTCTCTGGAGCCTTGAACCAAGTCTCAGTTACTGCACAGATACTGATATTCTCTATTTTTAGGAGTGCCTCGAGAGAGTGCATTTTGAGGTTTAGACTTCTAGCATTGAGTAGCATTACCTTCTGATGCTGTCTTGATGGGTGAATCTACTTCTGATAACAAACCTGTTACTGGTGGTGTCCCACAGGGCTCAGTGTTGGGATCCCTCCTGTTTAATATATAATTCTCTTAAAAGTGAAGGTCAATGTTGGGGTCCTCTGGCTCACCACTTTCACTGATGACTGTAAGCTGGGAGCTATCAATGAATCCCCAAAGGATGTTGAAATCTACAAAAAGGCCTAAAAATGACAAATGACTGTTATCAAAACCAAAGTCTGAGACTAAGTGGTAAAAATCTGCATAATAATAATACCCTTCAGTAAATCAGACATCCCTGCAAATTATAATATTGATAACACACCCGTAAAAGTAAACCCACTGGTGTGGGACCTAGGAATGCAGATCAAAAGTAGCCTAAACTTTGATGACCAGGTAGATACGGCAGTGAGGAAATTCTTCTGTGTGGCTCAACTTATAAGTAAAGGCATGGCAGCAAGATCAAAGGAAGTCATATTGCCACTGTACTTGACCCTCATTAGGCCCATAATCAAGTGCAATGCTCCCTTCTGCATGTACCTAACCAGGCACTTACACCAAATGGAGTGGCCCTGGAGGTTTCTTACTAAAAAATGCAAAGCATACGACACGTCTTATGTAGACCGAGTAAAGTGCCTATACCTTTGCTCTGTTTCATATTGTTTATTGAGAGGTGACTTATGTCTGACCTACAAGGTATTCTCTGAGTGAGCCCTGATGAAAATGTTACATATTTGCAAGAAAAGCCAGCTAGATATAAATGGCTTTACCTCTCTACAAAGCACTGGTGCTGGAACCAGACTTCTTGATCAGGGTTGGTTTCCCTTCTTACTGGAGCTACCTATCAGAAGCTGCATCAGGTAGATAATTGTGATACTAACAAAGTCCTAGGTAGTTATTTTATGGTTGGAGTTTGTGCCAATAGATGAGAGTCACCTCAATGTCCTTGCAGATTGTATATAGGAAAACTCTGTTTGTCAGGTTTTCATACCCACAACAGCTATGTGGGGTATTTGACCTTCTTGGAATTGTGTCTGTATTGCCTGATTGGGCACCATCAGCTTCTGATGCTAGTTTTATTGGAAGACTTCAGTGCATCTGCATCAAATGATGTCAATACCTGGAGTGGCGTGACTAGGAGGAAATTCCTGTTTTATATGAACCTGAATGGTGAACTGTTATTTATTTTCTGAATTAATCATGGGCTGTTCATAATGCTCACACATAAGATTGTTCACAAGTGTACTTTGTAGAACTACACCTTTCATCAAAGGTTGATGGTTGACCTTGTAGCTGTATCATTGGACCTGGAACCCTATGTTATAGACACTTGGCTCAAGAGAGGTACTGTATGTCAGCTGATCACTAGTCAGTGCTCAGTTGGGTCAGATACCTGAGACAGAGGCTGGACAAACTTAAGAAACTCAAATGTGTAATGACTGTGTCCGGGAATTGCCTAGCAGATGCTTATGTGTGGAACGACCTGAACTCTCACCTCTACAAAAGTTTCTCCCATATACTGAGGAAAATTAGAGATGCAGGGTCTGAGTGAACCCTGATCAAGACCTCAATAACTCAGGTAGTGGTGAGAAACTATGAACAAAAGGTGGTTGATGGTTGCCATGACTTTAACAAAAAGACCTTCTGGTGGACATTATGTGGGGGAAGATTTAGAGTTAAAGAAGGAAGTCTTTAGTGCAATGTAAGAAAGGAGAGTCTCCAGATGTAACTCATTGGTACAGGCAGTTCTGGAAGGCAGAAGTTCTGTAAATTGCCAAAGTAATGGTCTGATCTAGGAGGAGTTCAGTAAAACCATGCAGAATACCTACTGAATTTCCTAAGATCAGTCCTTGGACTGGTGCTTTTGGGCATTTACTTCTCAGAAGTCAAGGCCAATGCCTGTGGTCTTTAGCTGACTAAATCTGTAGATGATTGCAAATTACAAACTGTCATTAAATCTCACACTGAAACAAATGTTCTCCAGGAGGGGGTGACACAGACAAACAACTGGTGTCAGAGTCATGGACTAAAACTAAATGCCAAGAAATGCATAATAGTATTATTTGGGAAGTCATCCATCCCTGGTAACTATCATATTGACAACACACCCCTTAGATTTGACCCAGTAGTTAGGGACGTAGGGACACACATTTATAGTAATATAGCCTTTGACCATCATGCCTCTACAGTGGTGAGGAAATCATTCTATGTTGCACAACTTATAAACAAAGGTATGGCATCTAAGTCCATGGAAGTCATTGTTCCACTTTATTTGACATTCATCAGAGCTGTCATTTCTTTACAGTGCCTTCTTTGATATGTACCTAACCAGGCATATCCAACAATTGGAACGCCCTCAGAGATTCCTCACTAAAATAATTCAGGGTGCAAGTAAAATGTGCTATGCAGACTGCCTCATGACCTTATCCCTGTATTCTGCCTCCTACAGGCTTTTGAGGGGAGATATATGCCTGGCATACAGGGCATTGTCAGACCCCACTCAGATGGACCTCCTGCATATCCACAAAACAAACAGCACAAGAATTACGCATTCTAAAGACTTAAACATTGCCTGTGATATAAATAGGACCTGCTGAAGAGATAGGTATGTATCTCAGAGACTATACCATCTGTGGAACAGGCTCCCCAGCTATGTGAAGCAGAGCTCCTCCCTAACCCAATTCAAGTGCAACTTGGACAAATGGATGGGGAACCCGAAATTCATCCCTGGTTTGACACCCATGTCTCTAATGCATACAGGTAACCTGTAAATGGTTCATCTCCCAAACTCCTGTTTACACTTATCAAGAGTATCAGAACTTGTCAGAGATTTGGGATACACGTCTAGGCTTAAAAAGCCCCTTGTGGTCTTTAGCCTAGTAAACACCTATGAACCTATGAATCTAAGAGATGTTTTGGCTAATCACTAGGTAACTCAGGAGGTGAGGATTGGACATTGCTAAACTGTTCTCAGCAAGGATGGAAAAACATGAATCTTAAGTGGAGACATTAGCAGGAGGTGAAAGAAACTCCTGAATCCAGCGGACATGTCCTTACTTGAGTAGACCGAACCAGAAGCTATAGATGGGACTGGGTTCATTTCCAGAGATGAGGCCACTGCATGACATAAGCAATTACAAGGTGATAAGGCTATAGGAGTGGTTGTGATCCATTCCTCAATATTAATGGAGTGCCATGGTTAACTTACCTTTTCAGTGTTATACGGAAGACAGGGACAGTCCTCATTTTCGAAGACAGGAGCAGGAATGCGTGCTCTGGTTATTGGGATATCATGCTTCTCAGCCTCTAAGGAAAAGCTTATACCAAGGTGCCTAAAAGAGACTCCATCTGATAACTCAGCCTCTGACTCAGAGGGAGCAGTGTGGATTCCATTTTGGCCGTAGAACTCTGTATCAATGCTTTTGTCCTTGCAAAGACATTGAAGGAGTCGTGAGAGTTCGCAGTATGTTCTACACGTGTTTTGCAGACCTAGAGAAGGCACACAGTCATGACCCCCCAAATGCCTTTTGGGAGATGGATGATACAATGGTAGAGGGTCATTGGGCCACTGCTCTGGTGTGCCATTTGGTCTCTGTACTAGCACAGTGAAAGTTGTGTCTACATTCTCACTGTTATATTCTTAGATGAATACCAGGTGAACTGCCATAAAGGACCATTTTAAGCCTAGCCAATAACCTGAGGTCAGAATCAAAACCTGTACCTTGTGTCTGTTGTGTGAAAACCTTAACTATTATGCCAAACCCAAGTTAAATATTTTCAAGGTGGATGTGAGACCCTACCAAGGGAAGATCCCTGCCTCAGAGCTGTAGTTTGCTTATCTAGACCCCTTGACATTCCCTGATCTGAAACTCCTCAACTATAAGTTCAGGGGCAAAAAGTTCCTTTTCCCGATATATAGCACTCCACAACTCTAATCTGAGGAGCAAAGATCATTCTCTTCAGTCTGTGCTCCTCAACTATAAATTGAGGAGTCAAAGGGTCCTCTGGTACTTGAAGACAGAAAAAAATCTCTTTCTTGTCTAAAATGTAGCAAACTGTTTGCTTTGTAGCAAGTGACTTTCTACATCTTATACTGCACACAAAATCCTGAAAAAATTCAGTCCTGACTGCAAATGTAACCAAATACCTTGTTCTCAAGCCAGTTGTCCTGTTTATTCCACCCTAGCTAAGCCCCTGTCTTGCTGGCACTTATGTTCTGGATATCAAAACACAGCTGAGGTTTGGAGAGTATCCAGTTTGGAGAAATGACTGTGTCAACTTTCTGGTTTGTCTCTTTTTTTAATTTCTGCAAGTATTTTGGGTTTCTAATACCATGATGGAAATGGACATCATTCCTAAGTCAAAGTATGATTCAAGTTCATAAAATTATTATTGTTTTAATCTTTGATGTTAGCCAGAAGTGCTCTTCACAGCACCCACAATGTGCCCAGTAATGACTCCTGCAATTTGTGTGGAGTTATATGTATTGGTAACATATTTAAGTACGACTGTAAATTATTTTTTATAAGACCAGCTGCTCCTCCTACTACTGGAACTGTCTGGATATCCTTCTTCCACATTGCCATCATTTCTGCCTGCAAATCCTGGTATTTTAAGATTTTGTGTTTCTCTTACGTAAGACAATGTAGTCACTGGATGTAGCAATTTCAATGATCAATGCTAATAATGAGTGATGTAGTCCAAAGAACACTTCTTGTCAACTTGAAAACATTCAATCAAAAACTTCTTAAATTTAAAAAGCTTCAACTGGAAGTGTTATACTTTTGGGAATGTATTCAAAGGAGATTGGTCCCGAAGGGATTATGGCAATGGCATTACCCAACTGGGTTAATAAAGAACTCCGTTTTCCATCAGGAACTCTTACGTATGTTTGACCATCAAGGTCCTGAGTTCTTGGAGTTATTAATCAAACAGTACAGTCTGCAGATGGAGGACATGAAAATTGATTTGGAAGTTCTTGAGAGGGACATAGAAGCAGACATAGATTTTGGGCATTACAAATGTGATTATTGCCGTATATTTTCCAGTATTGATGGCAATATTCCCAGAGCTATGGATATTAAGAAGAAAAAGCTAAGTAGGGATAAGCTCGACTATGATATTGGGGCTGCCTATCCTGATCCACTGGAGCCAGAAATTAAATATACCAATAGTACAGCTGTTGCCACGGCATCTGCTCATGCTGAACCTGCCCAATCTGACGTCATCTTGGAGGATTCCATAGTAAGTGAGAAGGAGAGCAGAGATTATCTTCCCATTAGGCATAGAATCAACAACGTATAACTACGACTAATGAATAAAGACCTCCTAACAATAGTACTCAAACACAGCAGGGTTTTCATGAGGGCCAAATGAGGGAACACCAGCAGCCATGCAATGTAGGCAACTCAAGACAGCAATGGAGAAAGCAGAATGCAGAAGATAGCTGGGCACAATGTGAGGTGGTGACTATTAATGGACCAGTTATTTTAACTAACTGGGAAGATGATTTTAGAATATATAACTATTTGCCCCTAGCAGTACCTCTAGAAATTAATATCTTTGCAAGAGGTCTTACTTTTGTGCCTTCAGTTAGAGGAGATCTGTCCAGAACCCTTTTAGATTTAAAATTGTTTCTTCATAAGTTAAATTTAACTGTACTATTGGGTAATAATACCCAAATAGTTAATGATCTGAGGGTTTCTAGTGTCTTTAATCCTCCAATGCATGGAACTTTGGCTATATTCGAAAAGCTGTGTGAAATGGACATTAGGACCTTGTTAAATAAACCAGCTGACCAAAAGTGTAGGATGAATATGAGTAGGGAAGAAAGAGATTTCCTTATGTTATTAAAACACACATCAGAGTTATGAAACCGGATAAGGGGGGTGGGCTTGTATTTATGGATGAAGCTGACTACGTACATATAATGTATTCTATATTGGAAAGTGAGAATTACGAAAAGGTTTCTCTAAATGAACTAAATCAAGCATACCAACATGTTAGGTCAGCATTAAATGATTTGTTCTTAGAAACCAGCATTAGTATAGACACTTATCATTTTTTATCAATGACAGCACCAATGACACCTGTTATTTTCAGAACGCCCAAAAGACATAAAGATCTGGGCAACCCCCCTTTCTGTCCAATAGTGGATGGATGCAAATCCATAACCTATAAATGTGAAAAGTTGGTAGACAGTAAAATAAAATAATCCCTGGTCACCAAACCTCAGATCTGCTGAGACTCCTGGAGTTTTTGGAAGGGATTAACAACTTAGTTTTTAATGAAAGCTATAATTTCCTGACAGTTGATATCAAAGACTTATATACAGTCATACCCCAGGATATGGGAATTGAGTGAGTCCATGAGTTTTTACTCTCTAAGGTGGTGGAAAGTCAGGAAGTAAATGTGATGGGAACACTTTTGGAAATTGTTCTAACAATTATATTTTGTTTAATAAGGAATTTTTTCTCCAAAAAACAGGGGTCACAATGGGCTCACCTTGTGGTGGCAGTTTTGCTAACTGTGTCATGGTTTACTGGGAAAGGGAGCTCCTTTTCCAGAATGCCGCATTTAGGGATAATACCATATGGTACACACGGTACCAGGATGATATGTTCTTTATATGGAAAGGTAATTTTGACACAGCTAGGGACTTTGTTAATAACAACATGGGGTTAACCAACGTTTTACATTTTACATTTCAGTTTGCAACTGAAGCTATCAGCTTCCTAGATGTGTTACTACATAAGGACAGAAACAATAAAAGGTATTCAGGCAAAATGTATAGAAAATCTACCTATTCCAATTCTTTCCTACATTTTGGGAGTAGCCATCCATTTCACCAAAAGAGGGCAGCCATGAAAGGACAGTTGGTCAGAGCTGTCAAGATGGTATCTTCTGAGATTGACTTTCATGATGAATGTGAAGGATTAAAAAATATGTTCGTCAAAAGGGGATACCCAGAAGATCTTATTGACCAACTAATGTTGGAAGTTAGGAGGAAAAGGGGATCAGGTCATTTTAAACCTATTCTTTGGAAGGGACATTTGAAGAATGACTATACAGAGGTAACCCAATATGAGTCTCAAACTAACCCTTTGACAAGTGTTGACATTGGCAATAGTTATGCCAATAGTTTTCTAACCCATTTTTCTATGGATGCTACTAAGATGAGAAACATTTTAGTTAAGAACTGGGCACTAACTGCCAAAGACAATGTCATCTTTAATGTCTTGGGTAGCAGGCCTTATATTACATTCAAAAAGGGATGTAATTTGAAACTATTTTGGAGAGGCATGTAACACCAAAGCTAAGTACCTGGGGGATGAACAAGTGCGGATGTTGCCATTATTGTAGATACATTAAAGTTGGGAAGGAGTTTAATATTCATAACAAGGTTTACACAATGAAGGGAAGATATAATTGTAAGACATCAGGTATAGTGTATCTGGCTATGTGTCAGCAATGCAATGTTTTTTATATAGGGAAGACTGAGCGTGCATTCAAACAGAGGATCTATGAGCATCAATATCAGATTGCCAGGCATATCGGCACTAATGCTTTAGCCAAACATATAGTGGAGAACCCCACACACTCTTTTTGATACACCATTATTGATGTGGAGAACCCCACGCAGTCTTTTCGATACACCATTATTGATGTGGAGAACCCCACGCACTCTTTTCAATACACTATTATTGAACAGGTTAGCAAAAATATTATGGGTGGTCCATGGGAATTGAAGCTAGAGGATGGAGAACTTTTATGACAATTGAGAACAAATGCTTATGTTTTCCCAGGGTTAAATGAATATTGCTCAATTAAATGTGTACTAAAACTGAAATCACTGGAAAAATAGTTGTGGTTTTAATTGTTTAAAGCCTTATTTTAGGCTAACTAATGGCCAAGTAATGTTTTATGGTATAGTATTATGGTCTTATTATATCATTAGAGGCTGGTTCATATTTAGTATGCAGCATTTAGTAGTTGTGTCAAGGAATAATCTAAGCTGTAGTTCATTTTTTTACTTCTTTTTACATGTGAAAATTAGTATACCACTTTAATACTTAATGGTTTTATATTTTTCTAATTGAAATGCATATTTAAAGAAAGGGATGTTGGGAAGGGTTTGTCTGAAGAAGTTCATTGTACCTTGGATGAATGAAAGCGCTAACAATAATCCTGTTGGGATTACAGGATTACTCCGTCTGGCATCTGTTTTTTGTTTTCTATTTTTAAGTTTGTTGGTTAAGTTTATCCTAGTTTGTTAATGATCAATGCTAATTTTGTCTTTTTTTCACGGACTCTTATAGCTGTTTTTCTTGTATCTATTTTTTGAACTGTTGGTAATGGGTGATCCCATGTGATATAAACTTCATCATTTCCTATGATGCTTTGTGGTTCATGTTTCCAGTGTTTTTTAGCTACTTCAATATTATAATGTTTCTACAGTCCCCAGTATAACAGTCTTGCCACATTATTATGCCTTTCTATATGCAGTTATTTTGCCATTAGTATGTCACAACCAGCAACGAAGTGTGCAACTGTTTCCAATTATGTTTTACAAAACCTGCATTTGTCTGTTTCTCCCACATCTTCAATTGACTTTGTAAACCAGCGTGTATGTAGTCCACTATCTTGGGCCACCAATATTAACCTCTCTTTAACCATTCTTGTGTTCAATCCTGATCAACATGAGGTTGTTCCAAGAGTTTTCTATATTTTCAACTGTATTTAAGCAATAACCCACACCTGGGTGTGGGTAATGCTGGATTTACCCACGGTTGGTGTGGTTTGGTCAAGAGGGCTTTGCCCTCGTGACCAAAGACAACCGTGGGTAAATACAGCATTACACACACCCAGAAGTGGGTTATTGCTATTATACAATTACATTATTTAAGAAAAAGAATACTTATTTTTCTTAAATAATGTCCTTGTATAATGGCGCCGTGCTGTCCTTCCTCCGCTGGACAGCTCCGCTTTGCCATTGCTGATGTACTGCGCATGCGTTTGGAACTTGCATTCCCACGCATACCCAGTACATCAGTGCTCGGGGAAGTAAGTAATGGAGAAAAGGAGATCTCTGTTGCTACGCTTCTTTTTTAAAAATCCTTAAAATTAAAGAATATATCAACGGAAAAAAGTCCGAGCGACCAAACCTTTTCCCGTTGTATATTCTCAACGGGTGCTCTGATTGGGCTGGCCAATCAGCATGCTCGTTTTACGATGTTACTGGCCAGTCATTGTATAATTATGCATTTTTCACATTTTTTGCCTTATCATCTGATCCTTTAAACCTACATGCTTTCTTTTCTCTTTTTTGGCACATTCAATTGCTGCCTGATCTTTATCTATTTCTGGTTTGATTTCCATTCCTGTTTGATGCCGATATGCTTCTGCTAAACTAAGTATTTATGCAGTCCACCGATTGTAGATCTATACATATGATCGATTTCGAGGAGGCCCATGCCTCCTTCAGAACGTGGAATATATAGTCTTGGTATACAATGATTTTTATAAATGACTTAATGGGCATGAAGCATCCTTGTTTTGTTTTCCTGTTCAACCTATCCAACACCTTTTGGGGCCAGTCAATCACTCCAAAACTCTAAGCTAGGACAGGAAGAGCAAATTGGTTTATAGCTTGGACATTATTCCTAGATGTTAGCACTCTTTTCAGTATTAATTTTAGTCTTCTAAAATATTCCTTACTCAGTTTTATCCATTTTTGTTCATGTTTTATTGTTAATTCTCCATCAGTTCCCAAATATTTATACACTTCCTCTTACTCAAGTTCTTTTATATCACATTCCTGTCCCAAAGTGATGTTTTCTTGGTGCTGCAACTTTCATGCATTAAAGGTTGCCTTTGTACATTTATCAAGATCAAATTACTTTCTTATATCTTCTGAAAAAGGTTTGACTGCTTGCAGTTGTGCTTTCAGTTCATTGTCTGATGAAGTATAGTTTTAAATCATCTGCACAAAGAAGATGAGAAATCTTTACACTTTGTTGTTTTCTGGGAGCCAAACTGTAGCTATGACCTAATGTGTCTGTTAAGTAGAAAGCTTAATGGGTTAAGGGAGAGACAAAATAGCAGCGGTGACAGAGAGTCACCCTTGAATATCCTCTTTGAATTTCTATCCTTGGAATAATAATTTGTCCTGTGTTATGTCTTAACTGCAAAGTGGTTTTCCACTGTTTCATGCTTGCTGTAATGTGTAATCGATCAGTGTAGGGTGTATCGTATACATTTTTAAGCACTCTTTTATCCATGAATATGGGATACAGTCAAATGCATTTTTGTAGTCTATACACGCCCTACTTTTTATTCTTTCCCTTTGTACGGTTCTCCATTATGACTTTATTTAACAACAAATGATCCTCTGTTCCATATGACTTTCTTTTGTTACCCTTTGTTCTACTGCCATGATTTGAGTTTTCTTCAAAACGACTATAAACTCTGTCGACATCAGTTCCAGTGTTTATACATCGTTGGAAGGCAGGTTGTTGGTCTGTAGTTTTTAGGATAGCTTGCAGGTTTGCTATTAAGTAGGAGTATTGTTTTTCATGTTGTTAACCAGGCTGGTGTCTGTTCTGGATGTGCATATAAAATGTTCTTACTCATGGCTAAATCTTCATGTAAAATGCTAATACTTTTAGCCAGTAGTTAGGTACTGCATCTGGGCCTGGGGTTTTCTATTTAGGAGTATTTCTTAACTTTGTTTCAATCTCTCCAGCTGTTACTTCATCCCATTTCAAATCCTGTACATTTGAACTCCTTATTCTTTCTTTTGCTTCTTCTATCCATTTAGCATCTTTGTAATGTTCCACAGATTCTTTATAGATATTTATTCAACTTCTTTTTTTGATGGTGTTTCAATTCCTTTTGTTTCCCAATTTTCTATAAAACTTTTTTGGATCATCAATAAATTGCCTATTTTGTACTTTTCCTTTGTATTTATCTGCATATCTTCTACATTTTTTATGTCCTTCCTGTTATTTTTATTTTATTATTTGCGATAGTGCACAATAGTTCCTGATCTGCTCTGATAATGCACATTACTTTTATCATGTCTATCTTTCTGAGTATTTTTGTTGATCTGTTCCCTCTTCTATACTCCTCTAACAGTGACACTTCTTGTCATAATTGTTTTATAGTTTTCTCTATTCGATACTTCCATGATGGCAGTTGATTTCTCCCCTTCCTTTCCCTTACCGCCCTGTGTTCTTGTGGTAAGACTTTATAGGTTCATAGGTGTTTACTAGGCTAACAACCACAAGGGCCTTTTTAAGCCTAGCCATGCATCCCAAATTTCTGACAAGTTCTGATACCCTTGATAGGTGAAAGTAGGGGTTTGGGAGATGAAGCATTTACAGGTTACCTGTGTCCATTAGAGACATAGGTGCCAAACCAGGGATGAATTTCCAGTTTCCCATCCAATTGTCCAAGTTGCACTTGAATTGAGTTAATGAGGAATTCTGCTTCACATAGACACTGTAGTCTCTGGGATATATACCTATCTCTCCAGCAGGACCTATTTATATCACAGGCAAGTATTAAGTCTTTAGAATGGATAACTCCGGTGGTGTATGTTTTGTGGATATGCAGGAAGTCCATGACAGTGGGGTCTGACAATGCCCTATATGCCAGGCATAGCTCTCCCCTCAAAAGCCTGTAGTAGACAGAATACAGCGATAGGGCCTTGAGGCTGTCTGCATAGGACATTTTACTTACACCCTGCATTCTTTTACTGAGGAACCTCTGTTGACGTTCCAGTTCTTGGATATGCCAGGTTAGGTACATACCAAAGGGGACATTGTACTCAATGATAGGTCTGCCGAATGCCGAATGCAATGGAACAATGACTTCTTTGGACTTAGATGCCATACCTTTCTTTATAAGTTGCACAACATAGAATGATTTCCCCACCAAAGTAGACACATGATGGCCAAAGGCTAGATTACTATTTATGTGTGTCCCTAAGTTCTTGACTACTGGGCCATATCTAAAGGGTGTGTTGTCAATATGATAGTTACCAGGGATGGATGACTTCCCAAAGGATACTATTATGCATTTCTTGGCATTTAGTTTTAGTCCATGGCTCTGACACCAGTTGTTTGCCACTGTCATCCCCTCCTGGAGAACATTTATGTTAGTGTGAGATTCAGTGACAGCTCCTAATTTGCAATCATCTACAAATTTAGTCAGTCAGAGGCCACTGACATTGACCTTGACTTCTGAGAAGTAAATGCCCAAAAGCACCAGTCCAAGGACTGATCTTAGGAAATTCAGAAGGCATTCTGCATGGTTTTACTGAACTCCTCCTAGATCAGGCCATTTCTTTGGCAATTGATAGAGCTTCTGCCTTCCAGAAGTGCCTGTACCAATGAGTTACATCTGGAAACTTCCCTTTCTTATATTGCACTGAAGACCTCATTCTTTAACTCTAAATCTCCCCCCACATAATGTCCACCAGAAGGTCTTTGTGTTAAAGCCATGGCAAGCATCAACCACCTTTTGTCCATAGTTTCTCACTACTACCTGAGTTATTGAGGTCTTGATCAGGGTTCACTCAGACCCTGCATCTCTAGTTTTCCTCAGTATATGGGAGAAACATTTGTAGAGGTGAGAGTGCAAGTCATTCCACACATAAGCATCTGCTAGGCAATTCCAGGACACAGTCATTACACATTTGAGTTTCTTAAGTTGGTCCAGCCTCTGTCTCAGGTATCTGACCCAACTGAGCACTAACTAGTGATCAGCTAACATACAGTACCTCTCTTGAGCCAAGTGTCTATAACATAGGGTTCCAGGTCCAATGATACAGCTACAAGGTCAGCCATCAACCTTTGATGAAAGGTGTAGTTCTACAAAGTACACTTGTGAACTATCTTATGTGTGAGCATTATGAACAGTCCATGATTAATTCAGAAAGTGAATAACAGTTCACCATTCAGGTTCATATAAAAGAGGAATTTCCTCCTAGTCACGCCACTCCAGGTATCTACATCATATGATGCAGATGCACTGAAGTCTTCCAATAAAACTAGCATCAGAAGCTGATGGTGCCCAATCAGGCAATACACACACAATCTCAAGAAGGTCAAATACTCCAGACAGCTGTTAGGTGGGTATGAAAACCTGACAAACAGAGTTTTCCTGTATACAGCTTCAAGGACATTGAGGCAACTCTCTCATCTGTTGGCACAAACATCAGCCATAAAATAACTACCTAGGAGTTTGTTAATATCACAATATCTACCTGATGCACCTTCTGATGGGTAGCTCCAGTAAGAAGGGAAACCAACCCTGATCAAGAAGTCTGGTTCCAGTACCAGTGCTTTGTGTAGAGCTAAAGCCATTTATATCTAGCTGGTACTTTTCAGCCTACTCCTCAAGCTCTGGCTCCTTACACAGCATTGAGGTGACATTCCATGTCCCAGGCCTCAGTTCCATTGCCAGAGCTATTGCCTCCAACTTGACTGACATCACATGTGACTCTTCTCTTTGTCTTTTACCTGGTGAGACTGCACAGCAGGTCCAAGCAACATTTTCAAAATGAGCCTGACAATGCCATGTGGGTCACCTGTCCACAGGGTGCTGATAGGCAAGTTCATAGGTTCATACTAGGCTATCTGCCCTAGGGCATTTATAAGCCTAGCCAGAGTGTGTTTGGCTTTCGCCACCCATTTTAAATTAATTTTGCTATGCCTTTTTTGAGGTTAGTATACTGTGCCTCTGTCTAACAGTGACACAGAAGTGATAGCCGGAGTAAACCTATGATCTCCCATCCACTCATCAAGATTCCTCTTGAAGAGAGTCAATGTGGGACTCTGCCTAACCTGGACTGGGATTTTATTCCAGAGTGAAGGGAGCCTCTGGGTTATGAATCTGTCCCTCCAGCATGTCCTATTTATTTCAGTGCTGAGGTTCAAGCCTCTCGAGCGCGTAGCTCGATGGGATTTGGATTTTCTGATGTGCAGCATGTCCATTAATTCCGGGTTGGACATGGCTTTATATGTCAGGCACAGATCGCCTCTGAGCAGGCGGTATGCCACTGAGTAGAGCTGGAGTTTCTTTAACCGGGCAGCATATGGCATCTGCTTGAGCCCTTTGATCCTCTTGATGAAGTACTTTTGGGGTCTTTCCAGTTGCTGCAGGTGTCTGGTAAGGTACATCCCAAAAGGGGCATTGTACTCAATTATGGGCCTGATGAGGGATGAGTAAAGAGGCATGATGACCTCCCCTGATCTAGATGTGAATCCCTTCATGATTAGGTGGGCTATATAAAATGTTTTTCTAACCACTTTGGCCACGTGGTTGTCAAATGAGAGATTGCTATCAACTTGGGTCCCCAGGTCCTTAATGACTTCTTCTATACTTAATGGATTACCACCTATGTGGTAATTTGTGGGCACTGTTTTGCCAAAGGGATGACTATACACTTTTTGGCATTTAGCTTGAGGCCATGGCTCTGGCACCAGTTGTCTGTTTCTATGAGGCCCTTTTGGAGGATGCTTGTGTCGGCTGGAGAGTTGATTATGGCACCCAGTTTGCAGTCATCTGTGAACTTGGTCAGCCACAGTCCTTCCGTGTTGACCTGTACTGCCGAGAAATATATACCGAACAAGAGAGGTCTCAGGACTGAGCCTTGTGGGACGCCACTTGTAACTGGTTTGGAGTCTGACATGGCTCCAGCAATTCTAACCATGTGGGTTCTGTCCTTGAGCCAGTTTGCAACCCATCTAGTGACATAGGGGTTTATATTTAAGCTGGTGAGCTTATCTATAATGCTCGAGTGGGGTATTGTATCGAAGGCTTTTGCGAGGTCCAGGTAGGCTGTGTGGACCACCTTCCCCTCGTCAATGGCCTTGGTGACTGTTTCAAAGAAATCGACCAGGTTTAAGAGGCAGGATCTGCCCTTAACAAAGCCAAACTGGGTAGGATCCAGTGTCTGTAGGTCCCCAATATCTTTATTTATGAGGTCCATGATGATCCTTTCCATAGCTTTGCAGACCAAGCTAGTCAGGCTTATGGGGCAATAGTTTCCAGGATCCGTTGAGGCACCACCTTTGTGGAGAGGGACCACTGTTGCTGTACGCCACTCTTTGGGTACATATCCTGTAGTAAGGCTAAGATCGAACAGTAGTTTTATGTTTGGGTTTAGCTCTTCTTGGAGTTCATGTAGGATGCAGCCTGGGACACCATCTGGTCCCATTGATGCTGTGTTTTTTGCTTTGGACAGGGCGGCTCTTACCTGAGCATCTGAGATGTCAGGGGGGCAGCACTCTGTTGGGATAGATATTTGCCCTTTTGGTGGGGAGGGGGGGAGAAGTTTGCACTGAACCTGTCAGCTAGGATGTTGGCAATGTCTGTGGGCTCGGTGCATTTTTTGTCATTTTGGACTAATTCTGAGCATATCTGGGAATTCCCACCCAGGTTCCTAACATAACTAAAGAAAGCCTTGTGATTATCCTTAGTGTCCTGTGCAATTTTTCTCTCAAAGCTGGCCTTAGACGATTTTATGAGTGCCCGTAGTTTTTTGCTAATACTGATCAGAGATGCCTTCCCTTTTTGGGATTTTGCTCTATCATGTAGTAGCTTCCTCCTTCTGTTGTATAGTTTCTTTATGGCTGGGGTCCACCAGACAGGACGTCTGCCTTTGGAGAATTGGGTCTTGGTTTTATTTGGGATTGCATGATCCATGCATTCCTGAAGGTGTTCATAGAATGCGTTTATAAATGCTTCTGCGGTCTGGGCCGTATTTTCCACAGGCCCGGGGGCTTTGAAGGATTTTGCCTTGGTTTTGAGGTGTGTGAAATTTGCTTTATAGAAGTTTTTCACTGTGGTTTTCTGGGCAGGGGGTGGGGTCGGGATGTGAATATCCAGTGAGATTAGTTTATGGTCTGATCTTACCAGTGAGGGATGCACTTCTGGTCTGGAGCATAGTGTCCCCATGTTGGTGATGATCAGGTCCAGTATGTTTTCCCCTCTTGTGGGAGTGGTAACAAGTTGTTCCATAGCATTTGAGTTTATAAATTCTAGGAACCTTTGGGCTAGGGTGTTGGAGCTAGAGTAATGCTCCCAGTCTATGTTTGGGTAGTTGAAGTCGCCCAATATAATGGTGTTTGGAGAGACCTTCATATTTTCCAGTATTCTCAGGAAGGCCGAGTGGGGTTCCTGTGTTTGGGAGGGTGGTTTGTACCAGGCTATAAAGTGGAAGGCAGTTTTACCCACAGTTAGTTGCACATGGATAGTCTCTGATGCTTCGTGCTGTGCCACCAACCTGGAGGTGTGGGTATCTTTGACGAATATTGATACTCCCCCTCCTTTTATGGTTCGGTCCAAGTTTTGGGGCCGAAAAGCATGGTATGAGGTATAACCTGGTAGTGCTGGGGTGCTCTCGGGAGCCTTGAACCAGGTTTCTATTACTGCACAAATATTGATGTTCTCCATGCTAAGGAGAGTTTCGAGTGCGTGCATCTTGAGGTTTAGACTTCTGGCGTTGAGTAACATTACTCTTAGTTTCTTATCCCTTGTGATACCTATGGAGGTGGGTTTGTCTTTTGAGCCTTGCCTAAAAAGGCACTATGGGGTAGCAAGAGCCTTTGCCATTATCCAAAGCCCAGGGCTGACAGGTGCAAGCCGTCCCTACCGAAGCATCGTGGTTTGTCGAGCATGTCATCCCAGGCTGACAGGCATTGGATCCCCTTTGAATGACACCAACACTTAAGCCAATTGTTGAAATTGATCATCTTGTCTTCATATTGTGGCATCATTCTTGGTGAGGGTAAGATGCTACTCAAGGTCAGGGTCATACCGGCCTGGGCTACATGCTCAGAGAGCTCCTCTATGTCTCTTTTCATGTAGTCCAGGGAGGTATGTCTCAGATCATTCACACCAGCATGGACAATGACTGAGTCATATTTGTACTTGCCTTGGAGTGACCTGAGTGCTTGTGTTATGTGGCGGATCCTAGCGCCCAACAGGCAGCTCACCGTGACCTTCTCCTTGTTCAGCCTGGTGAACGGGACATCAGTGTGCCTGACAATAGAGTCACCTATTACAAGTATGTCAGGTGTGTTGTTTAGCCTTAAGGGCTGTGACTGTTCGGCACACTGGCTTTGTGAGCTATGTGTTGCACGTGTTTTGTTTTGGGGTAGCGGTTGCTTGGGTGTCTGTTTTGGAGGTCTCTGCTGCTTAGGCAGATTTTTATTTAGAGCCTCCGAGTATGTTTTTGTGTGTTTATGTGTTTGGTTTGTTGTCGTGGTAGGTCTATGTGAGACTGGAATTGTAGTGAGTGTGGTTTCCTTCTCCTCCTGACTGGTTACGCCAGTACTGAGTTGAGAGAGCTTAGCCTCCAGTTTGGCTATATGGTTGCATCTCTCACATGTGTTGGAATTTGTTGAGAGGAGGAGAGGGTTGTCTGTGTACATGAGGCAGTTGTAACATTGCCTCAAGATTCCCAGATTCACCAACTGGACCGGAGAGAAGATTGACAACTGACCTTTGGACATGCTAGAATAGTATTGGGAATTCCTTTATAATTGAAAAAAGGGCCAATGGGGAACAAGGTACTCAAGGGGAGTTTGTGAGGGTGTATTGCTTTTAATTTTTTAGAGCTGACTTATATAATTGCTTTAGTGAGCAAGTGTCAGGTAACTTAAATGCAATGTTTTACATGTAACTTAAATGCAAAAACGACAAACAGTAACTTTCTTTCAAGTGAAACAAGGAAATAAGTACAGTAAGCAATGCAGATATCACTAGGGATCCACAGAAGTGCTAAAAGTCCGCGTTTTAGGTGGAATTAGCGTTTCAGGGAAATAAACAAACAACAAGCATACAAACAAAGCTAGATTCAGCAGGCCTGGATCTAGTCTATGCTGCAGCAAACAAGGTGTACCAGTTTCAGTAAGAAACAGTTAGAATATGCAGGCACTATAAGCCTTTAACCAGAAATTCCCTGCTCAGAAGGGCAGAGTCCAGCCTCTCCTCCCACAAGAGTGCAGACCACAATCCTTTTTAACGTAAAATAACTGGCCTGAAGCCCAAGTGCTTAAACCAGAACTAATACACTTTTAGAATAACAGACACTGAGCTCTCAATCAGCAGTTCCCAACTTAGAAGGATGTAAGCTACCTGTCCTGCCACCACAGTGCAGGCCACAAACCTTCCTAATGTAAAACAACTGGTCTGAAGCCCAAGTGCTTAATCCAAGTATCATACTCAGACATGGCTCCAAGGGAGAGGGGTCCTGGTATCCCTATTCTGGGTAAGGTTCTCTTCTCCTTTGAAAGAGACATCATAATACTTATGTTCTCTCGGTCTTATTTATGTCTTGTATTTTTTATAGAATAATCTGCCAAGATTGACCCTACCAGAAGCACAAGACTTAAGACAACACAGCTCTAAAGATCACAGAGGCATCTATATATTGCATATAATACACAAGTTATAAAATCAAATTTCTCTATTTTTTTTGCAGAGGCAGATAGACTCCTGTTTTGTCTTATGCCTAGAACTGTGTATAGAAGTAGATTTTCTTAGAGACAGAAGTGTAGGACTTCCTGAGGTTTGGAATATGATTAGATGCTTAAATGAAGAAACAACAGTAGTTTAGGTGATAATAAAATCAGAACAATATAGAACAGGAGAAACAGATACAGAGGAAACTAAAACAAATTTAACAAGCAATGAAAATACTCATGATAATGCAGAAAGAAAAGTACAGAAAAGGCTGGACATAAGAAAAGCTGTCAGATGTAAAGGATCCAAGAGAAAAAAAATGTGTCCAAGAGAAAAAATGTGTTCTACTGGCCCCTCATTATAGGTTAATAGGTTCACACATACATATAGACATACATACAAATATTTCAAGCACGGACATTAATGCCTTTGCAGCTTGCCAATATACCAAAACACTTGTTCCTATAAAAAGTGTCCAGGCTGTTCTTAAAAATATCTAAACTAGTACTTGCTTTAATGTAATTTAGTAGTCAATTCCATGCATCAGTTGCTCTCTCAGAGAACCAATTAGTACACTTCTCATTCCTATAGAATCTTCTACATAGGTTGTCTGATAATTCTCTGCTATTTTTGATAACCCCAAACATTGCCAGAAGTAGTTGTGTCTAAATGCCCTATGATTACTAGGCTAATGGCAAAAGAGCCTTTAGAAGCCTAAACAATAATACCCAGGATATGACGATATTATATCTTAATTCCCCCAGATATGGGATGGAGTAGTATCAGAGTAATGGGTCTTTGGGTTTTGGAGCCTGAGTCATTTTACAGATTGTCTCTGTCCATAAAAAACATGGGCAGTACCCCGGGATTGAATTTACAGTTCTCCATCTATTTATCCAAATTGTTTTTGAAGACAGTGCCCAGAAGGGCTATTTTAATCCTAGTCAGTAACCCAAGGTTTGAATTAAGCCTTGTACCTTGTGTCTGCAAGGTGAAGACCTTAACCAGCATGCTAGCCCCACTTCTGTTTTGGTCGGAGACATTGAAGCAGATGTATTTTTTTCTTTAGCAACCTAGAGGTTTATGTGATAGCATGGAGCTCATTCATTAAGAAGTATCACAAACAAACATAATAGGCCAAGGTGGAACAAAGTGGGCAAGCACTTTAGCCAGCAAAATCTTTTTCTTCATCTCCACAGAGTATCAACAGCAGGTATAATATCACTAAACCAATAAATAATAATGAAATAGGTAGATGAAACTGTGGGGGAGAAAGATGCTGTGTGAGGTGTGGAGCTTGTGGATCTGTAGCAGATATTAGAGAATTTGGGGGGAGAATACTTTAAGGAATTAAATTGCTTCCTAGTGAAATCAAAGGGACTATATTATGTGTTCAAAGTTTTATAACTTCGAACATCATAAAATCGAATTTAAATGTTCAAAGTTATAAAACTTTGAACATATGTACTAAAAAAAAACAAAACCCGAACCCAAAACAAACTGTTGTAGGCAGGGGGCAAGCCCCCATGCGCACCCCACCCCCTGCTCTTTAAATATACCAACTCCAAAACCACCCTATAATGGGGTAAGTTCCCTTTCCTTTTTTTTTTTTTTCATATTTTAGATGTTTGAAACTTTGAACATTTAATTTCGATAAATTAACGTTTGATATAGACCCAAATCAAATGCATATAGAGAAAGCTGATGGTGATGATCAATAAATAGAAATGGTGGCAGTTTGGAGCAAATTAGAATACTAGAAGGGGTAGAATGGATACATCGGGGGATCATCTAAAGGACTACTGAAGACGGGGTAGGCCTAAGCAGGTAGCAATAGTAATACTACCAGAAGGATTTAAAACTGGTGCAGAAGGAAAAGAACTCCACACAGAGACTTCAGAAGCTTAAGAGAGATGAAATTATACAAGAAGGTAGCAAAGAGGAAAAGGCAGAGCCAACAAGGATAGCAATGTCATTAGACACAGGAACATGTGCCATAATCAGAGTGTAATAAGAGTATTTCATCAAAATTTGGGAATGAAAGAACAAAGACAGTATAACAGCAGAAAACAGGAACATGGATGTAGACACATGAAATGCTTTGCGAAGAAGGTAGAGGGAGGTAGTATAACAACACAAAACAAAACATGGATGTAGACACATGACATGCTTTGTAGAGAAGGCACAGGGGGCCAGTATGACAGCACAAAACAGGAGCATGAATGTAGACACATGAAATGCTTTGTAGAGAGGGCACAGGGGGGAATTATAGCAGCACAAAACAGGAGCATGGATGTAGACACATGAAATGTTTTGTAGAGAAGGCATAGGGGGCAGTATAACAGCACAAAACATGAACACTAATGTAGACACATGAAATGCTTTGTAGAGAAGGCATACGGTGGCAGTATAGCAGCACAAAACAGGAACACGGATGAAGACACATGAAGTGCTTTGTAGAGAAGGCATGGGGGCAGTATAACAGCACAAAATATGAACAAGGATGTAGACGCATGAAATGCTTTGTACGGAAGGCACAGGAGGGCAGTATAACAGCACAAAATAGGAACATGAATGTAGACACATGAAATGCTTTGCAGAGAAGGCGTCGGTGGGCAGTACAGGAGCACAAAACAGGAACACGAATGTAGACACATGAAATGCTTTGTAGACAAGGCATAGGGGGGCAGTATAACAGCACAAAACAGGAACACGGATGTAGATGCCAGAAATGCTTTGTAGAGAAGGGATAGGGGGTAGTATAGCAGCACAAAACAGGAACACGAATGTAGACACATGAAATGCTTTGTAGAGAAGGCATAGGGGACAGTATAGCAGCAGAAAACAGTAACACGAATGTAGACACATGAAATGCTTTGTAGAGAAGCCACAGGGTGGCAGTATAACAGCACAAAACAGTAACATGGATGTAGACACATGAAATGCTTTGTAGAGAAGGCACAGGGGCAGTATAACAGCACCAAACAGGAACACAGATGTAAACACATGAAATACTTTGTAGAGAAGGCATAAAGAGCAATATAACAGCACAAAACATGAATGTGGATGTAGACACATGAAATGCTTTGTAGAAAAGGCACTGGGGGCAGTATAACAGCACAAAACAGGAACACGGATGTGGACTCATGAAATGCAAGGTAGAGAAGGCACAGAGGGCAGTATAACAGCACAAAACCGGATCACGGATGTAGACACATGAAATGCTTTGTAGAGAAGGTATTGGGGGCAGTATAGCAACAGAAAACAGGAACACAGATGTAGACACATGAAATGCTTTGTAGAAAAGGCACTGGGGGCAGTATAACAGCACAAAACAGGAACACGGATGTAGACACATGAAATGCTTTATAGAAAAGGCTTAAGGGGCAGTTTAAGAACACAAAACAGGAACATGGATGTAGGCACATGAAATGCTTTGCAGTGAAGGCACAGGGGGGTAGTATAACAGCACAAAACAGGGACACAGATGTAGACAAATGAAATGCTTTGTAAAGAAGGCTCAGGGGGGCAGTATAACAGCACAAAACAGGAACACGGATGTAGACACATGAAATGCTTTGTAGAGAAGGCACAGGGGGGCAGTATAACAGCACAAACAGGAACACAGATGTAAGCTCATAAAATGCTTTGTAGAGAAGGTGCAGAAGGGACAGTATAACACCACAAAAGAGGAACACAGGTTTGGACACATGAAATGCTTTGTAGAGAAGACACAGAGGGGTAGTAGAGCAACACAGAACAGGAACACGGATGTAGAGATATGAAATGCTTTGTAGAGAAGGCATGGGGGCAGTATAGCTGCACAAAAAAGAACACATATGTAGACACATGAAATGCTTTGTAGAGAAGGCATAGGGGGCAGTATAACAGCACAAAACAGGAACACGGATGTGGACTCATGAAATGCAAGGTAGAGAAGGCACAGAGGGCAGTATAACAGCACAAAACCGGATCACGGATGTAGACACATGAAATGCTTTGTAGAGAAGGTATTGGGGGCAGTATAGCAACAGAAAACAGGAACACAGATGTAGACACATGAAATGCTTTGTAGAGAAGGCATAGGGGAAAGTATAACAGCACAAAACAGGAACACGGATGTAGACACATGAAATGCTTTGTAGAGAAGGCATGGGGGCAGAATAACAGCACAAAACAGCAACATGGATGTAGACACATGAAATGCTTTGTAGAGAAGGCTTAGGGGGCAGTATAACAGCACAAAACAGGAATATGGATGTAGACACATGAAATGCTTTGCAGAGAAGGCACAGGGGGGCAGTATAACAGCAAAAACCAGGGACACGGATGTAGATTCATGAAATGTTTTGTAAAAAAGGCACAGGGGGACAGTTTAACAGCACAAAACAGGAAAACAGACATAGACACATGAAATGCTTTGTAGAGAAGGCACAGGGGCAGTATAACAGCACAAAACAGGAACACAGATGTAGACACATGAAATGCTTTGTAGAGAAGGCATAGGGAGCAATATAACAGCACGAAACAGGAATGTGGATGTAGACACATGAAATGCTTTGTAGAAAAGGCACTGGGGGGGCAGTATAACAGCACAAAAAAACGAACACGGATGTGGACTCATGAAATAAGTTCATAGGTAGGTACTAGGCTATTGGCCCTAGGGCCTATATAAGCCTAGTCAAAAATGTACCCTGGCTTTCCCCACCCAAGAAAATTATTTTCCTGTGCCCCTGTCAAGCAGAGCCACAGAAGTGATTCCCCAGGGTGAATTTCCTATCTCTCATCCAATCATCAAGAATTTTCTTGAAGAGTGCTAATGAGGAGCTCTGTTTGACACGGATAGGTAGTCTGTTCCAGAGTATGGGAAGTCTCTGGGACAGGAATCTATCCCTCCAGCATGTTCTGTTTATTGCGGTGACAAGGTTTAGGTACCTAGAGCATGTAGCTTGGAGGGATTGGGATTTCTTTAAGTGGAGTATGTCCAACAGCTCTGGGTTTGCATGTTAGGCAGAGATCGCCTCTGAGTAGTTGATATGGGCTGGAGTAAAGCTGGAGTTTTTTGAGACGGTCTGGGTAGGGCATCTGTTTGGGGCCAGTAATCCTCTTTGTGAGGTATTTCTGTGGCCTTTCCAGTTGTTGTAGATGTCTTGTAAGGTACATACCAAAAGAGGCATTGTACTCTATAATGAGTCTAATGAGTAATGAGTAGAGGGGAACAATGACCTCTTTTTTTCTGGATGAGAAACCTTTTGTGATGAGGTGAGCCACATAGAAGGATTTCCTGACCACTGTGGTGATGTGATTATCAAAGGAGAGACTACTGTCCACTTGTGTCCCAAGGTCTCTTATCACATTTTCGGCATTAGGTAGACTACCAGCTATGTGGTAGTTCATGGGTACAGAGTTTTTACCAAAGGGGATGACAATACACTTTTTGGCATTGAGCTTCAGGCCATGGCTTTTACCCCAGGCATCTGTCTCAGTGAGGCCCTTTTGTAGTATGTCCACATCATTAGGAGTTTTGATTATGGCTCCTAGTTTGCAGTCATCTGCAAACTTTGTTAGCCAAAGACCTTCTGTGTTAGCCTGTACTTCAGAGAAGTAGATACCAAACAGGAGAGGACCCAGGACTGAACCCTGTGGTACTCCACTTGTCACTGGTCTGAAGTCGGATTTGGAGTCTGCTACTTTCACAGTGTGGGTTCTGTCTGTGAGCCAGTTGGCAACCCATCTTGTGACATAGGGATTTATACCTAGTTTAGTGAGCTTATCTATAATTCCAGAGTGGGGGATGGTGTTGAAAGCCTTGGCGAGGTCTAGATAAGCTGTGTGAACCACTTTACCCTCATCTATGGCTTTGGTGACTGCATCAAAGAAGTCAAGTCAGGTTTAGGAGACATGATCTGCCTTTTACAAATCTGAACTGGGTAGGGTCCAGAGTTTGGAGATTACCAATGTCTTTGTTTATGAGTTCCATGATGATACGTTCCATGGCCTTGCAAACTTGGCTCGTCAGGCTAATGGGGCGGTAGTTCCCGGGGTCCGTTGTGGCTCCCCCTTTGTGAAATGGGAAAACCATCATGGTGCACCATTCAGTGGGCACAAAGCCTGAGGTGAGACTGTGACTGAACATGGTACTTAGGTACGGTGCCAGTTCATTCTGTAGTTCGTGTAGAAAGCAGCCTGGGATATTGTCAGGTCCCATGGATGCTGTGTTCCTGGCTTTGGAAAGTGTGTTTTTTACCTGTGCAGCCGTGATTACAGGAACTTTGCATTCTTCCGGTATAGAGATGGGCCCTCTAGGGGGTGAGAGGGGGGTAAAGTTAGCACCGAACCTATCTGCCAGGATGTTGGCAATATCAGTTGGTTCTGTATATTTAGTGCCGTTGTGCTGTAACTCAGAGCAGATCTGAGTGTTGCCATTGAGATTTTTGACATAGCTATAGAATGCTTTGTGGTTGTCTTTAGAGTCAGTGGCAATTTTGTTTTTGTAACCAGCTTTGGAGGATTTTATGAGGGATCTCAGCTTCTTACTGAGGTTGACCAGGGAGTTCCTCCAGTCATGGGATTTTACTCTTTTTTGCAACACTTTCTTCTGTTGTAGAGTTTGTTTATGGCAGAGGACCACCAGATTGGCTTCCTTTTTTTGGAGGATAGCATCTTGGTTCTATTAGGGATAGCATGATCCATGCACTCGTGTAAGTGTTTATAAAGTGCATTTCTGTAGGATTCTGCAGTCGTACCTCTATTGTCCGTCTGCATGGGTGTCATGAAGTTTGCCACTTCTGTCTTAAAAAGTGTGAAGTCGGTTAGAAAAGGCACAGGGGGCAGTATAACAGCACAAAACAGGAACATGGATCTAGACACATGAAGTGATTTTTAGAGAAGGCATAGGGGGCAGTATAACAGCAGAAAATGGAACGTGGATGTAGACACATGAAATGCTTTGTAGAGAAGGCATGGGGGCAGTATAACAGCACAAAACAGGAACATGGATCTAGACACATGAAGTGATTTTTAGAGAAGGCACAGTGGGGCTGGATAGCAGCAGAAAACAGGAACACAGATGTAGACACATGAAATGCTTTGCAGAGAAGGCACAGGGAGGCAGTATAACAGCACAAAACAGGAATATCGATGTAGACATATGAAATGCTTTATAGAGAAGGCATAGGTGGCAGTATAGCAGCACAAAACAGGAACATGGATGTAGGCACATGAAATGCTTTGTAGAGAAGGCAAAGGGGCAGAATAAAAAGGGAC